>NC_056619.1:26603958-26842038 GCF_018340385.1 Cyprinus carpio
TCCCAAAACTGGAAACGGCATTTAAGCCACAGCAAAGCAGCAGCTAGCAACTTCTGTAAAAACAAATAAAGATGTTTTCATTTACTTCCTCCCCACTCCTCTCCCCATTTTAAAAATCACAAATAGGGGAAGGGAAAAATAAAAAATTACCTTTGACGTGAATAACACTCACATGCTCACTAGCAATGCCCGAACGTAACCGACTAATCTAAAATTACACCAAACAAGCACATTAAATCAAGCATGTGAATTAAGTTAAATTCCCACAAACACCCATATTTCGAAGTCTATAATTCCCTTCCATCTATAATTCTCCAGCTGAACAAAACCTACCTTTACCGAGGAGTGAAGGAGATACAAGACCTACGCAAACAGGTCACATCGATACAAAGTCATGAGGAAACTACATCTCACCTGTGTCTATATAGCTACGTGATTACCTGACGTACCCACCCACCTTATGCAATCAGTGCGCCATTTTTAAAGGGGCCACGCAGACTTATTAAAGGGGCAATCCCACTACAGTACTATGGTGGTTAATCAGCGAGTTATGTAGTTGTACGGGAAACGCACCCCTGTATAGTTATTGTACATATTGTAGACCTTGTATATTCTGTACTTACTGCTTATTGCACTTCTGGTTAGATGCTAACTGCATTTCATTGCCTTGTACCTACATGTGCAGTGACAATAAAGTTGAATCTAATCTAATCTAATCTAATCTAATCTAATCTAATCTAATCTAATCTAATAACTAACAGGGGAAAGAAATATGAATGTCTGCTTCATTTTGTGTACTTCCACAAAACGTTAGAAATTGTTTTTGTAAAGTAGGCCTATAGACAGCTTGAATGGTCTACTTAAATGAAACAATCGAAAATAAATGTATTTAATTTGTATAAATCAAACAAGAGGCTACTATGCAGTCCTTCCAGTCAGAGCTCCTTATCTGCATTGTGCTCACACCCACTCGCAGCGCAGCTTATTCCTACAGTATAAAGCATGGTATTTAGCCTAAAAAAGTTAGAATTTAACTGTCGTATACATGGCCGGGTTTCCCATAACGACTGATCTTTTTAGTATACAGTGTATGTAGAACAACAGGTTACAGAATGAAATGAAATATGCAAACACCAGCCATGAAAATGTCTATGCCATTTCATTCAGTATATCCCAATAGTTACATTTTAACAAAATCATTCTAAAGACATACATTAGAGCACAAAGTTGTCATATAGCAATGGTTAATTGAAGCTATAACAGCAATGTATTGTTGCATGAATAATAAACAACTGATAAAATTATCCACCCAACCTAAAGTAATAACACATTTTGATGCAATAAATATGGCATAATTTAAAAGTGTTCATCCCTCTAAAACAGAATATTTATATTTTATAATATATATATAGGCATATCTTTCACAAACGTCTGTCTCTTTTAAAGTGCTTATAATGAGCTGTACTTGTAGGGGTCATTAATAAAATTCTTAACCCCACCTAGATCTCATCCTATTTTTCAAAGCCTGGCTACGGCCATGGTCGAAAAATGTTCTTTAAAAAAAAAGAAAGAAAAAAAAGGCTACAATCTGTAATATAGGTTTACCAAAGGCCTATCTTTCAGCTGCCGGGCACTTTGTCACTAACCGACCAAAAACTCCCTAAGCGCCGTCCATTGCGCCGCTCTTTACCACATAAAACGCCGTCAATTACGGCGTTTTAAACGTCCCTAAACGCCGTCAATTGCGGCGTTTTGAACGTCCTTAAACGCCGTCCATTGCGGCGTTTTGAACGTCCCTAAACGCCGTCAATTGCGCCGCTCTTCTGCACCCAAAACACCAAAAGCTCCGCGTTTGTTAGGCCTAATTATTAAACTAATTAAAGTAGTTTTTGCATTAGTAGTGAAAGTTGATTGATTTTGGATTATTAGGCTTATTGGGTCTATTATTATTATTATTATTATTAATTAATTAATTAATTTATTTATTTATTTATTTATTTATTTATTTATTTATTTATTTATATATTTATTTATTTATTTATTTATTTATTTATTTATTTATTATAAATAAATTGAAAGGATTATTTATCATAAAATATTATTAATGGTGATATTAAAACACATATTAGGCATAATATTAAGAAATGTGCATTTTTCAATAACAAAATACTCCAAATCAACTTATATTACAATTTTATAGACATAGTGATAAGCTGTCAATAAATGTTAATGGATTCGAATTTTACTTAGTATTAAATAAATTTATTTTAAATAAAATAATAATAAAAATACAAATAATAGTTTTTAGCAAAACATAAACTTATGGCCCCAAATACCATTTTGACACTCAATTTTGTACTTGCCTGCATTTCAAAGCATTGTCCTTGCATGTCTAACATAACCAGAATCAGAATCAGAAAGAGCTTTATTGCCAAGTATGCTTACGCATACAAGGAATTTGTTTTAGTGACATAAGCTTCCAGTACCTAGAGACAACAACAACACACAGAGGAAAAAAACAAAAAAAACAAAAACAAATTGCAAATAAATAAATTGTATGAACAGTTGTGCTATAGATGATAATGGAATAGAATAGAGTAAGATGCAGAGATGTACTTGGATTGAGGGGTAACAAATAAATATAAGAATATTGCACATTTTTATTGCATAAGTGGGGAACATTTAACTGTTCATGAGGTAGATTGCCTGGGGAAGAAACTGTTCTTGTGCCTGACTGTCCTGGTATTTGCGGCTCTGAAGCGGCCAGATGGCAAAAGTTCAAAAAGGGGGTAACTTGGATGAGAGGGATCCAGAGTGATTTTCTGAGCCCTTTTCCTCACTCTGGATGTATACGGCTCTTGAAGGGTGGGCAGGGGAGCACCAATAATCCTTTCAGCAGACCGAACCATTCTCTGTAGTCTTCTGATGTCTGATTTTGTAGCTGAACCAAACCAGACAGTTATTGAAGTGCACAGGACAGATTCAAATGACGGCTGAGTAGAACTGTTTTTCAGCAGCTCCTGTGGCAGGAGCTGCTGAAATATAACGCATATAAACCAGACAGTTATTGAAGTGCACAGGACAGACTCAATGACGGCTGAGTAGAACTGTTTTATAACGCATAAAATTATAACGCATATAATTTTGTAACTAATAACTTATAATTTATGGTATGTGAATTCCTATGTTTGAAATAATAATAATAATAATAATAATTTATATTATTTATAATAATAATATTGATGTTAATTGATATGTTTGGGCTAATAATCCAAAACCAATCAACTTTCACTACTAATGCAAAACTACTTTAATTAGTTTAATAATTAAGCCTAACAAACGCGGAGCTGTTGGTGTTTTGGGTGCAGAAGAGCGGCGCAATTGACGGCGTTTAGTGACGTTTAAAACGCCGCAATTGACGGCGTTTAGGGTCGTTTAAAACGCCGTAATTGACGGCGTTTTATGTGGTAAAGAGGGGGTTGATGGACGTTTTTTAGTGAGCAATTGACGGCGTATATGGACGTTGTTTAGGGACGTTTAAAACGCCGTGATTGACGGCGTTTTATGTGGTAAAGAGCGGCGCAATGGACGGCGTTTAGGGACGTTTAAAAGCCGTAATTGACGGCGTTTTATGTGGTAAAGAGCGGTGCAATTAACGGCGTTTAGGGACGTTTGACGGCGTTTTATGTGGTAAAGAGCGGCGCAATGGACGGCGTTTAGGGAGTTTTTGGTCGGTTAGTGATAAAGTGCCCGGCAGCTGAAAGATAGGCCTTTGGTAAACCTATATTACAGATTGTAGCCTTTTTTTTTTTTTTTTTTTTTTTTTTTTTTTTTTTTTTTAAAGAACATATTTCGACCATGGCCGTAGCCAGGCTGTGAAAAATAGGATGAGATCTGGGTGGGGTTAAGAATTTTATTAATAACCCCCACAAGTACAGCTCATTTTAAACACTTTAAAAGAGACAGACGTTTGTGAAAGATATGCATATATCTAAATATATATATATATAAAGGGATGAACACTGTTAAATTATGCCATATTTATTTCATCAAAATGTGTTATTACTTTTGGTTGGGTGGATAAATTTATGAGTTGTTTATTATTCATGCAACAATACATTGCTGTTATAGCTTCAATTAACCATTGCTATATGACAACTTCGTGCTCTTATGTATGTCTTTAGAATGATTTTGTTAAAATGTAACTATTGTGAAATACTGAATGAAATGGCATAGACATTTTCATGGCTGTTGTTTGCATATTTCATTTCATTCTGTAACCTGTTGTTCTACAGATCTGTATACTAAAAAGATCAGTCGTTATGGGAAACCCGGCCCTGTATACGACAGTTAAATGCTAACTTTTTTAGGCTAAATACCATGCTTTATACTGTAGGAATAAGCTGCGCTGCGAGTGGGTGTGAGCACAATGCAGATAAGGAGCTCTGACTGGAAAGACTGCACAGTAGCCTCTTGTTTGATTTGATTTACAAATTAAATACATTTGTTTTCGATTGTTTCATTTAAGTAGACCATTCAAGCTGTCTATAGGCCTACTTTTACAAAAACAATTTGTAACGTTTTGTGGAAGTACACAAAATGAAGCAGACATTCATATTTCTTTCCTCTGTTCGTTATCACAACGCAAGGGATCGCGCCAGCGCTGCCGACCCGAGAAGTGCAGTGTTGTGCTTGGTATGAGATAGGCTAGCCTATATTTGCAAGAGCCTATGCAGCAGCCAAACATGAAGAAACGTTATTGAGACTAACTTGCTGAACTCTTATCCTGCGTGATGGGACAGACAAAAGTGTTCTTTCAGGGCCGCCCACGCACAATAGCATAAGCTTTTTTATTATTATTATTTTACTCACAAATAAAAAAAAAATAGACTAACTTGATTTTCGTTTATCTGTTTCTCGGACAAAACGAAATAATAATAATAATAATAATAATAATAACATTATTATTAGTATTATTATTAATAATAATAATATTAATAATAATGGGCTAATAATAATAATACAAACCGCGTTGTCATTTCTCTTTATTTCTTTTTGTTCTTATTTCGATTTGGTGTTACTTCAAATTTGAGTCAATCAAACAAAGAAATATTCCAAGCCCAGAGCCGGTTTAAAATAACTTTTAATTTTGATCTGATCATCTTAAACGAGTTAGATTCTCTGGGTCTGAGTGTAGTTATTGGATAGCATATATATTGTAGACAGATTGGAGATTAATCCTTATAAACATGCCACTACAATAAAAACCATGACATTAAAATACATCTAAAACAGTGTATGTATATGATCCCTCCTGCAGTAACAGCGTGCAGATCCCCATACTGCAAGCAAGCCTATACCTAAACGAACAAAACAAGCGCTTTCACATGGGAAGTCAAATTTAATCAATAATAAAAACGGACGCCACTGCTTAGTAGTTCAACTGATTCGCGAAGGCTGATGAATAATACAATTGTTCTTCCTGTTATTTGCAGAAAGGGTAGTTTCTCCATTATTGAAAATACATTCTAATACACAACAAACGAAAAAGAGAGAAAATATCATCGTACCTCAGACTCGAACTGATGTCACTAAAGAAACACTACTGGTTGTCATGAACGCAGACCACAGCACTACAGAATATTTGACTCACAGTAATTCACACCAAAGGATAATAAAACTGCACCATTTGTGTACATATGAAAAAGAAGACGAAGACACACGTGTACCCAGTGAAAACGTAAAAACATCACATGATGAAAGTCCAAATATTGGCCACATAACGTTAAAAAACAGGATCCTTGAAGTAGATCGCCATTCACATCGACATTCTACTGTTCATGTCTGACTGCCTACTGCATCAAAGGGGCTGGACTGTGCAGAAAAGGAGGGGCTGATTTTAATATTACAGAAAAACGCCGTTTTTACGCCGTCTTTGTCAAACGGAGCGCCGTAAATTACGGCGTATTATGGATGGCCAAACGGCGAAATTAACGGCGTTTTGGATTGCATCAATAAACGCCGATATTAACGGCGGTTCTGCTGTGAAAACGCCGTAATTTACGCCGTCTGTACTACAAAACGCCGTATTTGTAAAATGCACTGCACACCAGGCGTCTGGTTAATGGCGAAATGTGAACCGTTTGGCGTTCCATAATTTCTAGCATGCACGCGTCTTCCGCGTGGCTCTAGCCGCTCCTGAGACGCGCGTCTCACGCAGGCAGTCTGCAAGCTCTAACCTGTTAACATGGGAGCCGAAATATAAACGGACACGCCACGCAGCTGAGACGCTTACGCCACGCATCCAGTGTGTCACCGGCCTTACTCATTTTGGTTGTCTACTTACTGTATTTTCATTGTACTATACTTTCACCATTGTGTTGTTTTAAGCTGAAAAGCATAAAATTGCGTTTCAATTTACATCCGTTTTCCACTCCAGTCACGAGAGCGCAGCTTTTTTTTTTTTTTTTTTTTTTCTTTTTTTGTTTGACAGAATCTGTGCCAAAGCATAATTGTCCCAAAAATACCTTTTATGTTAGAATAAGAAGTTTAAATATATTTTAAAAACTAAGCTTTTTGCCCGGAAGAGCTATCGTTTCATATTGTCATGAGACCACGATAATATCTTTGCAATCGTGACATCACAATATTGATAATTTTGTTTAATCCCTAGGTGTCAGTTTTCACCGGGCTGGAGTCAAATAACGGCGTGGTTATAAGGTGTGTATAGACTCATCTTTTTTCGCCAGCACTTGCCCAACTAATACTAGCACTTACCTTTTCTTGTCTATCCTATTCTTGAAAAAAAAAAAAAAAAAAAAAAAATAGAAACAAACAAAAAAAAAAAACCCTGGCTATGGGTTCTGTGCTAGACTAACTGAGACTTGTCATGGCACTTGTATACTGTTGTTGTTCTCTCGTTGGTCTGATTGCTTCTATTGTTCTCATTTGTAAGTCGCTTTGGATAAAAGCGTCTGTTAAATTATTAAATGTAAATGTATAGTACGGTCACTATTAAACTCCTCCCTCTCTTGATTAAAGAACCAGGTAAAGGGTTGCCAATTATCTCAAAAAGAGCAAAACAAGCCCTTTAAAATGATACCAGGGAACACGTTTAAACAATATAACTATTATTAATTATATCCTACAAAATTAAAAGGATGTACATGTAATTTATTATGAATATAATATTTTAATATAAAATATGTAGTTATTATAAAATTTGTCATTTGAGCATTTGTCAACTCCGTCAGCTTACAAGTCAACACCGCCAGACATAGACAAAATAGAATATTACCCCGTGTTGTACAGTGGAGCAATTTTGTTTTGTGGGTTTTTTTCAGTTGTAGCTGCGTAAATAAACACAAAAATGGCAAGATTTATCCCAAAACTATTTACAGAAACTATTACACTGGGATGACGGGGTTGACATGTTAAAGCTGAGACTGCTGAGCCTTCACCACTGTTTGTATAAAATATAAAAAAACAAAAACTTCCTGGACTGCATGTCCTACTGTGAGATCCACAATGAGCAGGAAATAGGAAAGAGTTAAAGTTGTAGTGTTTATAGTGTTTATTGTAAAAATTACTGCAATATTCTATTGTACAACTTTTACAAATATTACACTTTTACAAATAAGTGTATTAATATTTCTGAGACCATATTACTATTATTTTTACAACTGCACAGTAAAATATTACTGTACAACTGCAAAAATAAAATATTACTGTACAATAAAATCTAGCCATGCTCCGATCCACCTTTTTCACTTCCGATACCGATTCTGATACCTAGGGCTCAGTATTAGCTGATACCGATCTGATACCAGTGAAGATTTTTTTTCTTTGTTCAATTTAAATAAATGTAGAATTCATATATCTCTGTGTGTGGAACTGAAAATCATTCTTTCACAATCTACTATATACAGACTACTTCATTATAAAGAAAAATAAACAATAAATATGAAAAAATTTTTATATTATATATATGTATAGACAACGTTTTAATTGTTGGTGATTTTAATATCCATGTTTATAATGAAAAAGATGCATTGGGATCAGTATTCATAGACATTCTGAACTCTATTGGGGTTAGACAACACATCTCAGGACCTACTCATTGTCGAAATCATACTCTAGATTTAATACTGTCACATGGAATTGATGTTGATGGTTTTGAAATTATGCATCCAAGCGATGATATTTCAGATCATTATTTAGTTTTGTGCAAACTTCATGTAGCTAAAACTGTAAATTCTACTTCTTGTTACAAGTAACCATCACTTCTACCATAAAAGACTGCTTTGTGAGTAATCTTCCTGATTTATCCCAGTTCCTTAGCATATCCAAAACCTCAGAACAACTTGATGATGTAACAGAAACTATAGACTCTCTCTTTTCTAGCATGTTAAATACATTTCCTCCTTTACACTTAAGGAAGATTAAGGAAAACAGTCTGACACCATGGTATAATGAGCACACTCGCACCCTAAAGAGAGCAGCCCGGAAAATGGAGCGCGGCTGGAGGAAAGCAAAACTAAAGGTATTACGTATTACTTGGTGGGAAAGTAAACTATCCTACAGAAAAGCATTAAAAACTGCAAGATCTGATTACTTTTCAAAACAAACATAACCCCAGGTATTTATTCAATACAGTGGCTAAATTAATTAAAAATAAAGCATCAACAGGTGTTGACATTTCCCAACAGCACAGCAGTAATGACTTTATGAACTACTTTAATTCCAAGATTGATACTATTAGAGATAAAATTGTAACCATGCAGCAGTCAGCTACAGTATCACATCAGATAGTGTGCTATAGATCCCCTGAGGAACAATTCCACTCATTTTCTACTACAGGAGAGGAAGAATTGTATAAACTTTTTAAATCATCTAAACCAACATGTATGTTAGACCCTATTCCATGTAAACTCCTAAAAGAGGTGCTTCCAGAAGCCATAGATCCTCTTCTGACTATTATTAATTCATCATTGTCATAAGGATATGTCCCCAAAACCTTCAAACTGACTGTTATTAAAACCTGTCATCAAAAAAACCACAACTTGACCCCAAAGAACTAGTTAATTACAGACCGATCTCAAATCTCCCTTTTCTGTCCAAGATACTAGAAAATTATATTCCTTCTTTGAGAAAAATTGTATCTGTGAGGATTTCCAGTCAGGATTTTGACCGTATCACAGTACTGAGACTGCTCTCCTTAGAGTTACAAATAACCTACTCTTATCATCTGATCGTGGTTGTATCTCTCTGTTAGTGCTATTGGATCTTTGTGCTGTGTTCGACACTATTGACCACAACATTCTTTTGAATAGACTAGAAAACTTTATTGGCATTAATGGAAGTGCATTGGCATGGTTCAAATCATACTTATATGACCCCCATCAGTTCGTACCAGTGAATGAAGAAGTATCATATCGTTCACAAGTGCAGTATGGAGTACCTCAAGGCTCAGTACTAGGGCCGTTACTCTTCACGCTTTACATGTTACGTTTGGGAGATATCATCAGGAAACACAGTGTTAGCTTTCACTGTTATGCTGATGATACTTAGCTCTAACGGAATGCATAGTCAATATAAAAAACTGGATGACGAGTAATTTCTTACTGCTAAATTCTGAAAAAATAAAAAAACACACGTGTTTATTATAGGACCTAAAATCTCTGCATGTAATAACCTAGAACACTGTCTAAGACTTGATGGCTGCTGTCAATTTTTCGTCATCAGGAACCTGTTACCGTTTAGCTGGTGTGAAATGTAGGCGCACGAGGAAGACGATATACAAAGGGTTTCTTTTAATGATCGCGGAGGAACAAGGGCACATCCAACATAAACTTAGCTCACATCAGGAGACAACAATACTACATCAATCACGGATGAGGAAGAACTAAACAGACAGGGTATTTAAGCACACAGGTGGTAATCAGGGAAATGGAGACAGGTGGGGATTAATCAATTAACAAAACAAGAACAGGAAAAAGACCAAATAATGAAACTGAAAGTCACTGAATGTAACAGAACCTAGGTATGCTATTTGAAAGCAATCTTTCCTTAGAAAGCCATATTTCTAGCATTTTTCCATCTCAAAATTATATCTAAATTACGACCTATGCTCTCAATGTCAAATGCAGAAATGTTAATCCATGCGTTTATGACCTCAAGGTTAGATTATTTTAATGCTTTATTGGGTGGTTGTTCTGCACGCTTAATAAACAAACTCCAGCTGGTCCAAAATGCAGTAGCTAGAGTTCTTACTAGAACCAGGAAGTATGACCATATTAGCCCGGTTCTGTCAACACTGCACTGGCTACATATTAAACATCGTATAGATGTGTTCCTGTGGCTCAGTGGTAGATTTTAAAATCTTGCCAACTACTTATAAAGCCCTGAATGGTTTAGCACCTCAGTATTTGAACAAGCTTCTATTTCATTATAGTCCTCAATGGCCGCTGCGTTCTCAAAACTCTGGCAATTTTATAATACCTAGAATATTGAAATCAACTGCGGGCGGAAGAGATCCTTTTCCTGTTTTGCGCCCAAACTCTGGACACACTCTGTCAGTTTAAATCTAGATTAAAGACCTATATCTTTAACCTGGCTTACACATAACACACTAACACATTTAATTAGGGATGTAAAGATTAACCCCGAGCCGGTTGAAAATCGATTCAAATACGCGACGATTCAAATCGGTTGAGATGCTAAACAAATTGCAATTCATTTAGGGGTAGGAGTTTATATGAATTCATATCTGAGAGGAACTTACTGTCTTTGGAAAAGTTTAGATGTTTTTTTTTTTTTTCTTTTCATCTTGCCTCTGTATAATGCACATTAAAGTTCATAAGTGCAGCTCTGCTTCCTTTACAGCTAAAAAACAAGGAAACACTTTAAGCAGAGAGTGAATCTGCATCTCATATAGCTTGTCCGCTGTTTCATGCAGATATTTTTATGTGTAGTTTCACAAAACTGAAGTCAAATCATTGTTTTTGTTTCAATTTTCAAAATTATACAATCTAATTTAAATTAAAAACGGCTAATGTTGCATGTATGCAGCATCTTTGTTTGGATAATGTTTTAAATGCAGTGGTAATTTTAAATGGAAAGAGCACAGACAAAGCCTTATTTTGTTTATATGAAGAGATTTATTTTATTTGTGTTACTTATTTTATTTGATTTGGGGCTTATTTAAAAGTTTCTATTTAGTTTTATTTACATTTACATTATACTTAAATTTTGTCATTTAGCAGACGCTTTTATCCAAAGTGACTTACAAATGAGGATAATAGAAGCAGTCCAAACCAACAAAAGAGCAATGCTATGCAAGTGCTATATTAGTGTATTATTATAATGTTATATTTCAGTTTCACAAAGAAATGTGAGGCCTTTTGTCCAAGCAATTAAAAGGACACATTTAATTTATAATTTGTCTTAAAAAAATTGTGAATTGAATCGTGAAATCAAAATCGTGAATTGAATCGAATCGTGAGTTGAGTGAATCGTTACATCCCTATTTCTAATATTCAAATCCGTTAAAGGATTTTTAAGTTGCATTAATTAGGTCAATCGGAACCGGGAACACTTTCCATAACACCCGATGTACTTGCTACATCATTAGAAGAATGTGCTACGCTAATATTAGTCTGTTTCTCTCTTATTCTGAGGTAATTGTAGAATTCTGATCCAGTCTGTATCCAGATGATTTTTTGGCTGCATTAACTTGGATTAAGTACTTATAGAGACCAGATGGTGGATCAGTGCCTAAAGAGGACCTCTACAGCCTTGAAAGGAGAGAAGCTTCCGGCTTCACTAGGGTTTGGATGTTCCTGCTTAATGCTCTGCGTTTTGCTCCTTATTTCTAATTTTTACTTCAGCAGATTAGCACAGTGCTCAAACAACAGATTTTTGGCACAAACACTAAAACTAAAAACTCTTTGGGACTGGTATTAGACTTTGCCTCCCACTGCCAGCAGTTTACATTCCGGAGACGGGAAAACAACTGCCTACATTCAAACAGAAGAAAGAGAAAATGCCTCCTGTTGAATATACTTCTATATACTATACTACAAGAAGTATAGATACTATACTAATATATACTTCTATATATACTATACTACAAAGGATTGTGGTTCTTGAAACAAAAAAATTACTTGCTGGACTTCCAAAACAGGCGGAACACTCAGCAGACCGTCATTACAGACCCCCTCAGCATACAGCCGGTGAGTCATATGAATCTAGTAAATCTCAACAGTTTATACCAAGTGTAGAGGAATAAACTGAAACTGATCATCACACTAATCGATGGCACAAACAGGGAGCGAGACCCAAAGGAACACGAGACATCAGATTGTCACGAGTTTCCCGTATTGCTGCCATATCATCCTCTACCCCAGATTCGGCTATGACAAAGGCTTGTGAATACTGGTATTTTACCACCCCCTATACATTTTGAGAACAGATTTGAGACATTAATGAATGTGGGTGAGGAATCCCCAAATGTGATTAAACATGGATCGGGTCAGCCAGCAGCTAACCCCGCTACTAACAGGCGCTCAAGGTTGAACAGACAAACAACATTCAGCTCAGAGCGCAGCCGAGCCCAGGACTCTGATAGTGGGTGACTCTATTATCAGAAACATCAGTAGCAGGAATACAACAACATGCTACCTTGCTCAAGCAACCGTCTCTGATGTGAACAAGGAACTTCAGAACATTCTGATGAAGAACAAGACTGCAAATCGAATCATCATCCCTGTGGGGAAGAATGAAATTCAGAAAGAGCAGTCAGAACTCCTTAAGAAGGATTTCAGTGAACACTTTGAAACACTTCGAAGACTCTAAGATCAGTCGTTCATCAGTGGACCACTCCCAGCAATGGGAACTAATGTTTTCACGGTTGCTTCGGCTGTACACACGGCTACAAAGATCTTGCAATATAAAAGGAGTGAATTTCATCGACAACTTCAATCTTTTTCTGGGGCCATAGACAACTGTTTAAACCAGATGGCCTCCACCCAAACAAACTTGGTGCTAGAGTGCTTAAGGACAATATTTACTTTTCCCTCCATCATCCCTCAGCAGAGTGTGCCAATCCATTCAGCACAGACACCTCTGATCCGAGTCGTCATGTAGTTGACACATCCCACAAGGACACTGATAACACCACTCAGCCACAACAAGCACTGTTCATGGACACCATCCCGGCTGAGCCTTGCCCACAGAGCTCATCACAGGCTGTGTTGTATCAGAACAGCTCCCAAGGACGACTTTCTGGAAAACAGCCAGGGAATCCAGGACAACATATCACAGCCACTGGAAACACCAGATTCACAGCCCCGTTCACCAGACACATTATCCCTCACTCCAGCATCTCCACTTCTAAGATTCTCGCAGAAAATGGAGGGACTGGTTTATGCTGGGACCAAACTCTCCCACTCATTCACTGCAAGCCCCCAGATATCAACTAAAAAATGGCGGGTCCCCTAACCACCAAAGCCTGTGGGCCACAATGCCAGGGCCCAAACCCTCCATCTGCTATAGGTGAACCAAAAACAACTGATAGCAGCTCTCAGTGATATGTGTCGGGTCCCCGCTATAATAGCAGCAACATTCACAAATGTTAACAGAACAAGCGGGAACCCAGTGTGCCTGTAGCTTTCTCTATTTCTGTTTTATCACGTGATCATCAGTAGAGGTTGAAACATTTCATCCATTGTTATTAAGGATGTAGCACTATCTGATCACTTCTGTATTTTCTTTGATATATTGATCTCTGCTACCACTGAATCTAGATCGGTCTCTGTCAGAAAGAGATGCATTAACACTAGTGTGCTATTTATGGAGGCTATATTTTTAACACCAAACATTTATGCAGACTCTGTTGATCTTCTCCTTGATTCCTTTAACTCAAAAGTTAAGAATGTCATTGATGATATTGCTCTTGAAATAGCCAGTAAGAAGTCTGGTAGACAGAAATTAGCTTGGAGAAAATCAACAGCAGTACAGAGTATAAAAAGACAATACAGAAAAGCTAAGCGGATGTGGTGGAAGACGAAACTTGAAATTCACTATAGCATCTATAAAGATAGCCTTTGTACTTTCAATGTGGAACTAGCTGCAGCTAGACAGAGTTTCTTCTCAAACCTTATAAACAGTAACTTAAATAACACTCACACCAGAGTATGTGAGCGGTGCGGAGTGGGAGCGGAGCGAGGAGCGGAGTTGCGTGATTTTGCCAGGTGCGAGGAGCGGATTTTTTAAATGTCGGAGCGTTGTGATTTTCTCTCGCTCCGAAACGCTCCACTATCGCTCAATTACCAATCACGAGCCAGGGGCACGTTCAAGCTCACACCGGTGCGCAACGTTTTGCTACGTTTTCCGGGTTGAACGACACGTTTCCTGGAAACGGTGTGCAACGGTGTGCAACGGGTTTGAGATGCGTTTTCTCTTGTTTGGTGGGAGTGTCAGAAATGTCGGCCCAATCAGCGGCAGCATGTATATAAACCACGCGGTATTAAAGAGACACCTCGCACAATGGGTCCTAGTAAAGTAGTTTACAAATGTGTCCGCTGCAGCTCGGTATATGCAACAATTGAAGACATTAGAAGACATGTTTGCCGTAAGAGTTTTATAGTAAAATATAGCATATCACCATGATGATGTAGTTGTTTATATTTTTAACTTCATTGCAAGGCAAGTTTATTTATATACCAAATTTCATACACAGTGGTAATGAAGTGCTTTACAAAAAATGAGAATGATAATTAATACAAGGTATTTAAAAATTAAGAACTAGAAATAAAATAATTTAAATTAGAATTGATTAGCTACCAGGAGATAAAATAGATGTGTTTTCAGTCAGAATTTGGTAAGATGTTCTCTTTCATTCTGGACGGCAAGGGCAGTGACTGTAACATCGAGGGTACTTTGCAGTATTAAACAAGTATTTATATCAATATCATCAGGCTCCGAAAATTCTTCAAAAAGAACACAGAGAATGGCCTTCTCAGCTGCCATAGTTGCAACGCTTGCGTCATCACAACAGGGTGTTCAACACGCCACCGTTTCCGTTAAAAAAACGTTTTGCAACGTTTTGTCGGGGCTGAACGCAGCCCAGGAGTCCCAGGACCAAACCACTGTCAGGAGACGGAGGGGGACTCAAAATGTTTCTAATCATATTTTGCATTTGTTTGCATTTGTATTGTTTTATTAGTACTTTCACAAACATTTATATAAAGTATATATCATGTAAGTAATTTATCACATGATTTTAATTATATTTTTACCGACACCCTCGCGATTTCCACCTGTGCATCTCCATTATATGATGGACGATTTTATAAGTTGGTAATAAGCAGTAAGCACAGGTAAAGAGAGACAGAAAAATGGAGTTTCTGAAATATTACCGTGAAGAAGGGGGAAAAAAATATAAATGTATTATAAAAGGTAGTGATGACAAAGGAGAACGCGAGTGCGGGGAGGTGATTGCAACGTCAAAAGATTCATTGTGGAATCTTAAAAGGCATGTGTCAAGGAAACACGATAAAGTTTTTCGCTCACACGTGGAAAAAAAATCTGAAGGTCGGTATTAAAAGAGATCTATATTTTTTCGTTTGGCAATTTGTTTAACTTCATATTCTAGTTTGTGATTTATTTTATTTAATGTAATGTTTTTTCGTTTGATAATTTAATATAATGTTTTTCAATTGATAATTTATTTAATTTAGCCTCATTCAACAGTTATTTTTTATTTTGCTTTGTTTAAAAGTGAGCTATTGGTTTGGGGCTGTTCAGTGTTCAAAATTCCAATAAAGTATGGATGTTCTTCTCTTAGTACTGCGTATTCGTTTTACACTACATGCATCTTCTGATCAGAGACTGGTGTTATTAAAAAAAAAAAAAAATAATACTGTGGAGCGAAAACGGAGCGAGGAGTATAAGGACGGAGTGGGGGAGGGAGCGAGGAGCGGAAAATTGAACACCCAGAGCGGAGCTTGAGTGGAGTAATTATGAAATACTTTGAGCGTGGAGCGCAAATTCTTCCCGCTCAGCTCCGCTCACATACTCTGACTCACACTCTTTTTGCTACTGTTGAGAGACTGACAAACCCCCCAAGTCAGATTCCCAGTGAAATGCTCTCAGACAGCAAATGCAATGAATTTCTTTCCTTCATTTCTGAGAAGATCATTAATATCAGGAAGGCGATTAGCAAATCCTCAAGTTATGCAGAGGTCAGACAGATTCGGCCGCAATATCAAAAAGAAGATAAAGGGCCCTATTTTAATGATCTAAATGCAAAGTGTAAAGCGCATGGCGCAGGTGCACTCAGGGCGTGTCCAAATCCACTTTTGCTATTTTAATGACGGAAAAACGGTTGGCGCGCCGGGGCACATGGTCTAAATGGGTTGTCCCTATTCTCTTAATGAGTAATGGGTATTTTTTGGACGTAACGTGCAATAAACCAATCAGAGTCTCATCTTCCATTCCCTTTAAGAGCCAGTTGCGCTCGTGCCATGACAGATTTGCTATTTACACGGCGGAATTTGGCAAGTGCAAAGACAGAACGCGTCTCCGAGATGAAACGGAGCTGCTCGTGTGAGAGCAAATAGATAGCCTAATTCTGATACATGCGATGACTATCCATTATGACATGAAGGCATTTTTATATTTAATTAGCCTACAAAAAATTCGTATGCATTGTAATCCTATAATTTTGAATATTTGGCATGTTTGTGTGCTGCTGTGCGTCCCTGTTTTTAATAAGCAGCGTGTACACATGTTGTGGACCCGCCTATACTAACAGGCTCTTTAAATGACAAAGAAAAAACATTGCGCCAGACTTTAGACCAGGTTTGAGTTGGTCTATGGCGCAGTCTATTTTCAGCTCCTTAAAATAGCAATGCGCCAGCAATGCGCCTGAACACACCTCTTTTTTAGACCAGCACGCCCATGGGAATTAAACAACGTGGCGCTGGATGGGAAAATGCGAACGGCGCTGGACTGAAACTAGCAAACACACTAGGGCTGCGCCTTGCGTCGCATTGCGCCTCTTAGAAATGGTGAACACCTCACTTCTTTCTGGAACTTTTCCAAACTTACTAAAAACTGCAGTTGTTAAACCCCTTCTGAAAAAGATTAATCTTGATAACACCTTTTTGAGCAATTATAGACCAATATCAAATCTTCCTTTTATAGTCAAAATTATAGAAAAGGTTGTTATTAATCAGCTGAACAAATACTTAAACTCAAATGGATACCTGGACAATTTTCAATCTGGTTTCCGACTGCATCACAGCACAGAGACAGTGCTTATTAAGATAATAAATGATATTCGCTTAAATTCTGATTCTGGCAAAATATCAGTACTGGTATTACTAGATCTCAGTGCTGCGTTTGACACTGTCGATCAAAACATACTTCTACAGAGACTGTAAAACTGGGTCGGGCGTAATGGTTCAGGTCATACCTAGAAGGGAGAGGTTATTATGTGAGTATATGAGAGCATAAGTCTAAGTGGACATCCATGACATGCGGAGTCCCACAAGGTTCAATTCTTGCACCGCTCTTGTTTAGCGTGTATATGCTCCCACTAAGTCAAATAATAAGAAAGAACCAAATTGCCTATCACAGCTATGCTAATGATACCCAGATTTACCTAGACTTATCTCCAAATAAGTACAGCCCCATTGACTCCCTCTGCCAATGCATCAATGAAATTAACAGATGGATGTGCCAGAACTTTCTTCAGTTAAACAAGGAAAAAATCTGAAGTTATTGCATTTGGAAACAAAGATGAAGTTTTCAAGGTGAATGCAAACCTTGACTCTAAGCGACAAACTACTAAAAATCAAGTCAGGAATCTTTGTGTGATTCTGGAGACAGACCTTAGTTTCAGTAGTCATGTCAAAGCAGTAGATAAATCAGCACACTATCATCTAAAAAAACATTGCAAAAATTAGATGGTTTCCAGTCAAGACTTAGAGAAACTTGTTCATGCCTTTATCACCAGCAGGGTGGACTATTGTAATGGTCTCCTCACCGGCCTTCACAAGAAGACCATTAGACAGCTGCAGCTCATCCAGAACACTGCTGCCAGGATTCTGACTAGAACCAGAAAATCTGAGCATATCACACCAGTCCTCAGGTCCTTACACTGGCTTCCAGTTACATTTATGATTGATTTTAAAGTACTTTTACTCATTTATAAATCACTCAATGACCTAGGACCAAAATATATTGCAGATATGTTCACTGAATATAAACCTAACAGAGCACTCAGATCATTAGGATCGAGTCAGTTAGAAATACCAAGGGTTCACACAAAACAAGGAGAATCTGCTTTTAGTTGTTATGCCACCGGCAGTTGAAATCAGCTTCCACAATAGATCATATGTGCTAAAACATTAGTCACTTTTAAATCCAGACTCAAAACTCATCTGTTTAGCTGTGCATTTATTAAATGAGCACTGTGCGATGTCCGAACTGATTGCATTGTATTTTATGAATTGCACTGTATTGTATGCAACCCAAAATGATTGCGCTGTCTTAAATTCATTTTAAATTAATTTTTAAGTCATTTTCAAAGTTTTGAAACTCGTTGTTTTATTTTTGTGATTATTTTATCACTATTTTTTTAATGATTATTTTACTTTCATGTAAAGCACTTTGAATTACCATTGTGTATGAAATGTGCTATATAAATAAACTTGCCTTGCCTTGCCTAGTCTCAGGCATGGGGCATTGTGGGAAATGGAGTCCGAAAAGATTGGTTAGCACTCTGGTGATGGTTCCCTCTAGTGGTGATCGGAGGGAGCCACAGAGGATGGATTTGTGACAATTGCTCTTTTGTTGGTTTTGATTACTTCTATTGTCCTCATTTGTAAGTTTATTTGGATAAAAGTGTCTGCTAAATATATATATTTTTAAATATAATATAAATGTAAATAACAAAACTAAATTTAAATTTTAAAACAAGCCCCAAATCAAATAAATATGTAACACACAAAAAATAAATCTCTTCATATAAACAAAATAAGGCTTTGTCTGTGCTCTTTCCATTTAAAATTAGAATCAACCACTGCATTTTAATCATGATCCAAACAAAGATGCTGCATACATGCAACATGAGCAGTTTTTCATCCAAATTAGATTGTATAATTTCCAAATTTTAAGGAAAAACAATGATTAGACTTCAGTTTTGTGAAACTATACATAAAAAATATCTGCATGAAACAGAAACAGCAGACGAGCTGAACGAGACGCAGATTAACTCTCTGCCAACAGGTGGCGCTTAAAGTGTTTCCTTGGTTTCCACTGTAAACAAAGCAGCGCTGCACTTATGAACTTTAATATGCATTGTACAGAGGCAAGATGAAAAGAACAAAATACCATCTAAACTTTTCTAAAGACAGTAAGTTCCCCTCAGACTTACATTCACATAGACTCCTACCCCTTATTGATTTGCGATTGTTAAGCATCTCAACCGATTTGAATCGTCACATATTTAATTTGATTTTCATCCGGCTCGCGGTTAATCGTTGCATCCCTACAGATTAGTCCTGTCACTTTAAGAAGTTACTTCTAATGTCAGCTCGTTAGGTGTATAAGACACCTGTCCACACAATCGGTATCTTCCATTCCAACCTCTCCCACCACCATTGGCAAGACCAAAGATCTGTCAAAGGATGTCAGAGACAAGACTGTAGATCTGCATAAGGATTGAATGGGCTACAAGACCATCAGCAAGAAGTTTGGTGAGAAGGAGACAACTGTTGGTGCGATTATTCGGAAATGGAAGAAATACAAAATAACCATTACAATAAATAAGCACAACATTTGGTCTTGGTTTGGAGCTCCATGCAAGATCTTGCCTCATGGGGTAAGGGTGATCATGAGAAAGGTGAGGGATCAGCCCCTAACTACATGGGAGGAGCTCATTAATGATCTTAAGGCAGTTGGGACCACAGTCACCAAGCAAACCATTGGTAACACACTACGACGCAATGGACTGAAATCCTGCAGCGCCCCCAAGGTCCCCCTGCTCAAGAAGGCACATGTACAGACCCGTTTAAAGTTTGCCAAAGAACATCTTAATGATTCAGAGAAGGCTTGGGAGAAAGTGCTCTGGTCAGATGAGACCAAAATTGAGCTCTTTGGCATAAAATCGACTCGTTCTGTTTGAAGGGAGAGAAATGCCCACTGTGACCCCAAGAACACCATCCCTACAGTCAAACACGGAGGTGGAAACATTATGCTTTGAGGCTGTTTTCCTGCTAAGGGTACAGGACGACTTCACCGCATTGAGGGGCAAATGGACGGGGCCATGTACTGTAAAATCTTGGACGAGAACCTCCTTCCCTCAGCCAGAACACTAAAGATGGGTCATGGATTGGTTTCCAGCAAGACAGTGACCCAAAACGTACCGCCAAGGCAACAAAGGAGTGTCTCAAAAAGAAGCACATTAAGGTCATGGAGTGGCCTAGCCAGTCTCCAGACATCAATCCTATAGAAAATTTGTGGAGGGAGCTGAAACTTCGAGTTGCCAAACGACAGCCAAGAAACCTTAAGGATTTAGAGAGGATCTGTAAAGAGGAGTGGACCAAAATCCGTCCTGAGATGTGTGCAAACCTGGTGACCAACTACAAAAACGTCTTACTTCTGTGCTTGCCAACAAGGGTTTCTGCAACAAGTACTAAGTCATGTTTTGCTTGGGGATCAAATACTTATTTCACTCACCGAAATGCAAATCAGTTTTTAACCTTTATATAATGTTTTTTTTTTTTTTCTGGATTTTTTGGTTGATATTCTGTCTCTATACGTTAAAATAAACCTACCATAAAAATTACAGACCCTTTATTTCTTTGTAAGTGGGCAAACTTTCAAAATCAGCAGGAGATCAAATAATTTTTTTCCTCACTGTAATACACTGACAACCATCTTAAAACACAGATAAAGTGATATAGTTAAAAAGTACTTTAAAGGTAGAGTACGTGAAATGTCATGTTAGATTTATTATTTTTTGACCATATAGTGAGAACTTACTGTTAAATACACTCTAAAAATATCTTTGTTTTATTTTTTAACCCAAATGCTGGGTTCAGCCGGTTGAGTCATTTTATTGGGTTGTTTTTAATATTTTTACCCATGTGCTGGGTAGTTTTTCTGTAACTAAGTTGCTGGGGTTTATGTTAGTTTTTTTTTATTTTTTTTTATTTAGATGTGCTTGTATGATATTGTATAATACGGATGATGAGTTATGGTGAGTTAATGTGCTTTTTTGGTCTTTTTGGGTAGAGTTTGTTTCTTAGTGCTGCTGCCACCGCTGCAGGTTTTTTGGGATATTTTTTTTATTAGTGGTTTTGTATACATTTTAGTTCATTTATAAAGTCTTTACTGTGCTATAAATTTTATTATTTTACGCAATGCAACATAAAGACAAGATGTCAGTCAGCAGCGGTCCTTTCGCACGAAGGTAACGCCTTTTGTCTTGCATAACATTAATGGATTTTATTCATTATAATACTGAGTTAAATTTAATTTGATGTTATAATATGTTCTCTAATCTCTGTACTATTTGTGTATGGGCAGGTTTGGGAGTCAGTCACGGTATCTCTCAGCTACGAGTGAAACGTGAGGCCACGGTCTAAAGTTTGCAGTTCCCCAGTGAACAGCAACCCATCACCAGCTCAGATTTTGGTGACACAAAGGCACGAGAATTAGCGCTATTTCAGTAAAAAAGTGATTACAGAGAACGGTATCAATATACTTAAATTAAAATGTCTTTTTTTTCTAAAATGTTTGTTAAATGAGTTTAATTGTATGCAATATTGTAAACTATGCTATATTCACCCAAATAAATTTAATTTGTCTTGTATGTTGTGTTCTTGCTTAATAATTAATGTTCATCTTTTGATTATTTGATTATTGCTGATTATTTTGTGTGATTTTTAATTTCCAGCTTATTTTCAGACAGCAATATAATAATTTTTAAACAATAGATGACTTAAAACATACAACCCCAGCATGGTGGGAAAAATATTTAACCCAAGCAGCTGGGTCAGAATAACCCAGCATGTGTTCTGTCCAATATTTACCCAGCGCTGGGTTGCCAAATAACCAAAGTTGGGTTGTTTTTAACCCAGCATTTTTTAGAGTGTAGTTAAACATGTTTTTACCTTTTAGTCTTTTACCTTTGAGAATATGAGTGTTATTTACAGTGTACTGTTTTATGCTGCACATTTCTGCTTTCAAAACCTCCAGAATTATTATTATTTGTTTACTTTTACTACATTTTAGTTTATTTTCTTGTTTTGCGCATATAATAATTATAATTATTATAATAGAAATTAAGTGTGAGAAAACCTTTATGGGGTTGTTATCACCATCACCTTTGGATCGATCTCTGGATATTAAGTTAATTTTTGTTTATTTTCTCTATAATGTTTTAAAGCCATATAAAATTAAACTGAAAAAAAAAAAATCCACACATTCACTAGGTAAACAGTAATCAACTTATAACATATTATAAAACACTACTAAATCAACCATAGTTAATGTGAAGTTAAAACAACAGTAATTATCTTAACTATCTTAAGTTTCTTACCTTTAGATGTTGATATTCAGGTGTGTTTGTGTTTCATCTTTTATCAGGACAGACTGATATCACGAATCATTTCTCCTCTTCTGCTCCTCCCATCTTTGGTTTTCCTGGACGGGAAAATTCCCTTCTGTTTTTTACTTCTTTATTCAGGTTTGTTTCCTTCTTTATTGCCAAAGGGAACAGCACTGAACTTGTGTGTGTGTGTGTGTGTGTGTGTGTGTGTGTGTGTGTGTGTGTGTGTGTGTGTGTGTGTGTGTTTATGTTAGCGGAAAATCCAAAATACCCACTGAGTTTGTTTTATTCCACTTCATCTATTTGCATCTGTAAATTTTAATTTCAATACATGTATTTAAACATTTTCTTCTCCAGTTCAGCTTTACTTACATACAGTAAATCTTTAACTCTAATATGACAACAAAATCAAACAATTAAATGGTTTAAAAACAGTATAGAATGTGTAAAATTATAATATTTGTAAAAATGCAGGAAGTTGTCTGTTAGGGTTAGTGTGTAGGTTAGGTTTAGGTTATAGTATGCATAACTAGTTCTATATAAAAACAATATATGTCCATGTAATGTCCATTTTTATTTCTGCAGGGAAACAGAAACTTGGAAACTTTAATGAGATGTGAAGGAGAATCCGCTGAGGTCTGAAAGAGCACAAGTGCATTTATTATTTAATGAATTATATTGTAATGACCCGGCATGCATCGTGAGTAGCCGGGTGCATTATAGGTATTTGTTTATAGTTTATTTATGCGTTATTAAAGCAATATGGTTGGGTTGTTTTGTTAGCATTGTTATGTGTGTTTATGTTCAAGGTGGTTGGCGTGGGTCTCGAACCCACAACCTTAGGGTTAGGAGTCAAACTCTCTAACCGTTAGGCCACGACTTCCCTATAAAAAGGGAAAAGAAGACAGTGCAGCCTCCTGCCATTTGATTCTGTCAGCTCGCCTGCTTCTAGAGACCCTCGTGGTCGTGCGGTGTCTGGGACACGAGTGCTCTCACTCTCTGTCAGCCAAGCGTAAAAGTCGTGCCGCATAGATGCTAGCACCCCACTAGCAATTAGCTCAGTAATAGTCTACTGGCCTAGTTTAGCTCCAGTCAGCCCACGCTCTGATGAACAACCGCCAGTTGTTACAATATTAATGAACTGTTATTATTTTCTCCTTCCTTGTCTCAATCTCCAGTGTCTCATGTGTCTGTGTGACATTTAAATTATTTCCCTATTAATTTACATATTGTTCTTACAGACTGAATCTTCAGGACAGAATTTGAATATGTGCCGTTCTTCCTCAAGATGACGATGATGGTAAAAAAAAAACAAAAAAAAAAAAACAACAAACACAGGACCGAACCAGGAAACCAGGAGCGCTTTTCAGGTAAAATATGCAAAACCATCAAAATATGCTACCTGAAATAAATTTAAACATAATATTTTAGCTAGTTGCAAAGGCAACATTTCTCATCTCTGTTTAATTTAACTTCTTGTAATAAATGACTAAAACTATGTATATAGTGTGTATGTATTTTGTATATTGTAGCAGAAATATTACAGTTACAAACAAACTTTATGTTTGGAGTATTTCTGCTGTATTTCTTTAAAATAAACAAGAGAAGGCCAGAATGTGTCTTTTGTGTTGAAAAACTGTCAAATGACAGCATGACACCAAACACAATGAAAAGACACCAGGAAATGAAGCATCCAGAGACAATCAGTAAAGATCAGGGCCTGTATTCATGAAAAATCTTAGTGCTAAGAGCTGCTCCTAGTAACACAATTCTAAGAAAATACTTAGAAATGTGGATGTTTCCTCTTAAAATTAAAGAAAAACATAATTCAGAAAGCATCTTAACACTTAAAATAGGTCTTAAGGTCCAAAATGGTTAGAAGTATGAACAAGGACTTAAGAGGCTTAAGAGTTTCTTTAGCAGAGGAGAAATTGGACAAAACAGTCAGAGATGTTAGTGTGTCACTAATAAGATCGGTCACAAACATGATCCCTGCACGATCTAATGTGTAGAATCTTGTTAACGCATTATCATGCATTGTGTGCAACACATTTCTTCTCCCTCTTCATGTTTTGTCCAATTTCTCTAAATTTCTCCTATATTTCTCCCAATTTCTGCTAAAGAAACTCTTAAGCCTCTTAAGTCCTTGTTCATACTTCTAAACATTTTGGACCTTAAGACCTATTTTATGTGTTAAGATGCTTTCTGAATTACGTTTTTCTTTAATTTTAAGAGGAAACACCCACATTTCTAAGTATTTTCTTAGAATTGTGTTACTAGGAGCAGCTCTTAGCACTAAGATTTTTCATGAATACAGGCCCTGATCTTTACTGATTGTCTCTGGATGCTTCATTTCCTGTTGTCTTTTCATTGTGTTTGGTGTCATGCTGTCATTTGACAGTTTTTCACCACAAAAGACACATTCTGGCCTTCTCTTGTTTATTTTAAAGAAATACAGCAGAAATACTCCAAACATAAAGTTTGTTTGTAACTGTAATATTTCTGCTACAATATACAATATATATATATACCTATATATGTGTGTATATATATATATATATATATATATATATATATATATATATATATAGAGAGAGAGAGAGAGAGAGAGAGAGAGATTTAGTCAATTATTACAAGAAGTTAACTTAGCGATGAGAAATGTTGCCTTTGCAACTAGCTAAAATATTATGATTAAATTTATTTCATGTAGCATATTTTATTAGTTTTTATAATCCTGTTTCTAACAAGAGTTTTTTTTTAAAACAGACAAAACACTCAGATTCTGATTGTTTTGCATATTTTACCTGAAAAGCACTCCTGGTTTCCTGGATCGGTCCTATGGTTTTTTTTTTACCATCATCATCATCTTGAGGAAGAATGGCACATATTCAGATTCTGTCCTGATGATTCAATCTGTAAGAAAAATATGTAAATTAATAGGGAAATAATTTAAATATCACACCGACACATGAGACACTGGAGATTGAGACAAGGAAGGCGAAAATAATAACAGTTCATTAATATTGTAACAACTGGCGGTTGTTCATCAGAGCATGGGCTGTCTGGAGCTAAACTAGGCCAGTAGACTGCTACTGAGCTAATTGCTAGTGGGGTGCTATCATCTATGGGGCACGACTTTTACGCTTGGCTGACGGAGAGTGAGAGCACTCGTGTCTCAGACACTGCACGACCACGAGGGTCTCTAGAAGCAGGCGAGCTGACAGAATCAAATGGCAGGAGGCTGCACTGTCTTCTTTTCCCTTTTTATTTTTAACACAGAAAGAAAACTTGCAAAGACTAGGCCATACCTCCGTGTCCCTGCCTTACACACCTCTCTCCATGATGGTGACGGCCACACTTACACATAACAGTGCAGTAAAATGAATCCAACCCACGTGAACCAACTTGAACATAAACACACATAACAATGCTAACACAACAACCCAACCATACTGCTTAAATAATGCATAATCAATTATAAACAAATACCCATAATGCACCCAGCTGCTCGTGGTGTGTGCTCACGCTTCATGCTGGGTCATTACATAACCCCTCCCCCCAAAGTGGGTTAGTACCCCAACAACCCTAATCTCCCACAACAAAATCCCACAAATGTCCTGGCCGGCATCAAACACGCTCCGGCCTCCCTGATGTTCTACCTCCAGCGCCAGGCTTAGTCCTGAATCCGTCATTGTCCATCTCAGCACTGGGAGTAGATGGTGGGGAGCCGCCCTGGATTCCACCAGTCTCTTGTTCTGGGGCCTGTGGGTGGTACGGTGCCAAAAGGTCCTTTTGAAGCACCACCCGCCTACACCATCCAGGCATTCGGACTCGGAAGACCACCTCTGAAATTTGGGGGAAGATGGGGGAAGAACACCTACACTCTGTTCCTTGGCCCAGAGGTAGGCCCATGGTCCTTGGTGTCATACGTCCTCTTAGGCCTCCCTTGCCAGTTAGTGAACAGTGCTTAAGTTCCTTCAATCACCTGAAGTAGTCCAGTTCTGGTCCACCAGCAATCTCTGGCTCGGGTGGCGACTTGAACACCAAGTCCACCGGCATGCGGAGCTCCCTCCCAAAAATCAGCACCGCCGGTGTGCACTGACTTGACTCTTGCACTGCTGTCCTATATTCCCACAGGACCAGGGGCAGATGCTGGTTCCAGTCACTCTGGTACTGGCTTGACAAGATGGCAAGTTGGGTGGCCAGGGTGCGGTTGAACCACTCAAGCAGACCATCACTTTGAAGGTGGAGGGGAGTAGTTCTTGTCTTCTTCACTACCAACCGCTGGTTTGAGTGTGTGGGGGAGTGGTTCTTGTCTTTTTAACTAGGGTCACTATGAAGTTCGAACATCTCATCCACTAGTCGCTGCGCTGTCGTGGAAGCACTCTGATCCAGCACTGCATACACCTCTTGCCACTTCATAAAATAGTCCATGGCGACCAGGACAAAATGGTTGCCAACCTCTGTGATGGGGAACAGACCCAAGATATCCACCCCAATCCTCTCCATGGGCGCCCCGACTAGGTAATGCTCCAACCACGCCTGAGAGCATTGGCTGGATCCCTTCTGTGCGTGCAGACATTGCAGCAGTGGACGTGCAGCTCTGCATCCTGACGAAACCCTGGCCAGTAGAACTGCTGCAGCCGCACTGTCTTTATGTTCCCAAAGTGTCCACCACAGCTGCCCCATGAACCCAACAGAGGACCTCCGGCCAAAGAGCGCAGGGAACCAGGAGTTGCGGACCCCCTGGAACTTGCAAAGACAAGGCCATAGCACCGGGTCCCTGCCTTACACACCTCTCTTCTTGACGATGACGGCCAGACTTAACAGTGCAGTTACACATAACAGTGCAGTAAAACGAACCAACTTGAACATAAACACACATAACAATGCTAACACAACAACCCAACCATATTGCTTAAATAACGCATAAATAAACTATAAACAAATACCCACAAGGCACCCGGCTACTCACGCTGCGAATAATTACTCAAAAAATAAATAAATAAATAAATAAATGCACTTGTGCTTTTTCAGACATCAGCGGATTCTCCTTCTCATCTCATTAAAGTTTCCAAGTTTCTGTTTCCCTGTAGAAATAAAAATGGACATTAGATGGACATATATTGTTTTTATATAGAGCTAGTTATGCATACTATAACCTAAACCTAACCTACACACTAACCCTAACAGACAACTTTCTGCATTTTTACAAATATTATAATTTTATACATTCTGTACTTTTTTTTAAACCGTTTAATTGTTTGATTTTGTTGTCATATTAGAGTTAAAGATTTACTGTATGTAAGTAATGCTGAACTGGTGAAGAAAATTGGAATTAAAATTTACAGATGCAAATAGATAAAGTGGAATAAAACAAAATCATTGTGTATTTTGGATTTTCTGCTTATATAAACACACACACACACACACACACACACACACACACACACACACACACACACACGAACACACACACACCTTCAGTGCTGTTGCCTTTGCCAAGAAAGAAGGAAACAAACCTGAATAAAGAAGTAAAAAACAGAAGGGAATTTTCCCGTCCAGGAAAACCAAAGATGGGAGGAGCAGAAGAGGAGAAATGATCTGTGATATCAGTCTGTCCTGATAAAAGATGAAACACAAACACACCTGAATATCAACATCTAAAGGTAAGAAATGTAAGATAATTAAGATAATTACTGTTGTTTTAACTTTACAATAACTATGATTGATTTAGTAGTGTTTTATAATATAAGTTGATTACTGTTTGCCTAGTGAATGTGTGGATTTTGCACATTTTATCTGTTGCTGAGTATTATTATTATTTTTTTTTCTTTCAGTTTAATTTTATATGGCTTTAAAACAGTATAGAGAAAATAAAAAAAAATGAACTTAATATCCAGTGATCAATCCAAAGGTGATGGTGATAACAACCCCATAAACTACACTCTAAAAACGACCCAGCTTGGGTTATTTGGCAACTCAGCGCTGGGTAAATATTGGACAGAACTCATGCTGGGTTATTTTGACCCAGCTGGTTGGGTTAAATATTTTTATATTTCCATCCATGCTGATGTTTTAAGTCATCTATTGTTTAAAAAAATATTATATTGCTGTCTGAAAATGGACTGGAAATTAAAAGTCACACAGAATTACTACAGGCGGCAATAATCAAATAAGCAAAAGATGAACATTAATTATTAAGCAAGAACACAAAATACAATACAAAATGAATTTATTTGGGTGAATACAGCATAGTTTACTATATTGCATACATTTAAACTTGTTTAACAAGCATTTTAGAAATAAAAAAGGCACGTTTGAAAGTAGTTTTAATTTAAGTGTATCAAAACCGTTCTCTGTAATCCCTTTTTTACCGAAATAGTGCTAATTCTCGTTCCAGTGTGTCGCCGAAATCTGAGCCAGTGATGGGCTGCTGTTCACCGGGGAACTGCAAACTTTAGACCGTGGCCTCACGTTTCACTCGTAGCTGAGAGATGTCATGACTGACTCCAAAACCTGCCCATACACCAATCGTACTGAGATTAGAGAACATATTATAACATCAAATTAAATTTAACTCAGTATTATAATGAATAAAATCCATTTATGTTATGCAAGACAAAAGGCGTTACCTTCGTGCGAAAGGACCGCTGCTGACTGACATCTTGTCTTAATGTTGCATTGCGTAAAATAATACAATTTATAGCACAGTAAAGACTTTATAAATGAAATAAAATGTATACAAACCTTTATTTCCAAGGTCATTTGTCCATTCCATACCACCTACCTCACTGAGACAGCCTTCAGTGCCCTTGTGGCTATAAAAACAAAGTCCTGCAACAGACTGGAAGTCCACAATGATTTTAGACTGCTAGCACTGGTATTACACCCAACAATTCCATCACTAGTCAAAGGCATGCAAGCCGAAGGTGGACATTAGCGTTAACCTCCCATGCATTACAATATATTTTTAATTAATTTTAAGTGTTTCTAAGGTGTTATTTATTTATTTTTGCCAGCATTGTATATATTTGAAGGTCCTGTAATTTGCCACAATATAGAAGTATCAGTAAGCACTATTTTAATCCTTCAACACTTATTTTAACATTTAAATGCTTCTGCTGATGTTCAAATATAGTGCAAATATTCCATGAAGTCACTCAATGAATATTTATTACCATTATATAAAATTGTTACATTTATCCATTTATGTTTACATGTATTCATTATAGATGATTTTATTCAGGAACATCACACACACTTTGTCATCAAGTCAACAATTTTCGATGCCAAGTGAAGGGACGATAAATACACAGTAATGAAGGAAATTAACTAGACACAGGTGAGCAACATAATCAGTAACTATAGTGACAAATGAGAACATAGAAACCATGATGACCAAGGAAACCAGAAGGAAACACAGGAAACAATGAGATGCAAACTAAAAGTCTGTGAAAATGAAACTAAAACTGAATGTGACACACAAGAGCATGTAATTATCCATCACATCATCCTTTTAATGACTCTAGGAAACAAGCTGAACCAGATGTTAAAATACAAAAGTTTTTTTTTTTCCCTTTTTTTTTCATGAAGTTGCATGTATTATAATTATATATGATTATATTTGCAGTCATTGTAGATGGAGTTTGCAGAACATGTCAGTTCCAGAAAAGTAAATGCAACTACTAAATAACATGCAATAAAAATTTATAAAAAAGTAAACTGAAACAAACAAACAAACAAAAACACAGTAAATGTTTGTCTCCATCACCTCAAGAGTCATGAAACTGAATCAAATAATTGATCTTAAACAAGTGAAAACATGATAGAAGTTCAAATAGACATTAAAGGCTTTAAACTGAGATGATTTGAGTCCAATAACAGAAAACTTCATGACTGTAACACTGAAATATACATTTTCAGTGAAGCTGCTTTGAAACAATATTTATTGTGATAAGCGCTTTACAAATAAACTGGAATTGAACTGAATTTAATTGAATTGAGTCCAAATGTCTTGACTGAATCTTCATAATCTGTTATCTGACTCACACACAGTAGGTAGATTATTATATTATAATACATTTGTATACATATTTGGTCTGTTGCTGGTTACTAATTACATAATGAAAACTTTGTTTTTACTTTTATTAATTTTATTAATGGTTTTGAGTAATTTTTGATTACTTTTGTGATTACATGAATAATTTACTGGCATTGTGTGAATATATGTAATCCATAAGAAAGTAACAGTAATCTGAATGTTGGCTTTTTAAAATGTAGTGTAATCTAATTACAAGTACTGAATATTTGTAATCTGGATCACATGTAATCAGTGACTCTCCAGCACTCACTTGATGCAGATGAAGTTGTATCTATCAGTTTCAGGGCGGCTGATCCAGCGATTATCGCAGGTCCTAATGACTCCGGATCTCACCGTCTTATCGCAGTCATTCAGTCCAGTGTCGTAATCAGGAGCCCACTGATTGTAGCACACGGTGCAACCGTTCACCCAGAACCAGAATCTCAGTGCGCAGGCGTGACGCAGACCCAGCCACACGTGATCGGAGAGAGCGCTCGAGGTCACATCCATCACCCACCGCTGCATCTGCTCCGAATCCACCGACACCAGGTCCATGTCCCTATCTCTGCAGTATCTCAGAGCTTCAGTCCACGTCTTATTCTCTCGGATCAGAACCAGTTTATCTGCAACACAAACAGATCAATATAAAATCAAAATACAGAAGCATTTAAATACAGGATCCAGTGCTATTTTAGTGCCGTTTAAGAAGGTTGTCACGGCACGTATATATTGAATAATGGTGTTGGATAAAATTGCAGGTAAGTCGTTTTATTTAGGGATAATCCAAAAGGGTAAACCGTCCAGGCAGGGGTCAAAACCAAACATAATCCAAACAACATAAATATGACACGAACACAAGGCAAGGCAAGGCAAGGCAAGGCAAGGCAAGGCAAGGCAAGGCAAGGCGGACATGAATAATACTCGACATTAAACAAGGACTCTGTAACACAGACAGAAAACAAAACCAGGTATATATAGACAGGTGATTACAATACTAACGAGGAACTGGCTGAGTGCAATGATTAATGACCAGGGACAGCTGAGTGCAATGAGCAGTGATGAAACAGACAGGACTATGGGAAATGCAGTTCTAAAGTGGTGGGTGACAATAAGGGGAAGTGAGACCTCTAGTGGACACCCAGGGATACACAAACCAGATACCGTGACACTACCCCCCCTCTAAGGAGCAGCTTCTAGATGCTCCTCAGAACAAACCAAACAAAACAAAGAGACCAGGAGGGAGGTGGACTGGTGGAGGCAGAACAGGGGGAGGGATGGCGGGCCAGGCCCGTGTAGGGGAACTGGGACCGGCAGCGATGGTTCCCCTGGCAGCCCAGGTGGCTCGGTCAGATCAGGGGGCCATGGTGGACCCGAAAGTTCAGGGGACCACGAGGGACCAGGCAGTTCAGGTGGCCATGGTGGACCCGAAAGTTCAGGGGACCACGAGGGACCAGGCAGTTCAGGTGGCCACGGTGGATCAGTCCATTCTCGTTGTGCAGACGGCCAGGGAGAAATTCGCCATTTGAGTGGCCCGAACGGAACCTGCCATTCGGTGAGCCAGTGAGGAGCAGACTGTGGCGATGGCCAGGTCACGGCATTGTGAACGGCATCGGGAACGGCCTCAGACAAGGGCACCGCCTCGGGAACGGCCTTGGACACGGGTATCGCCTCCGGAACCATCTCGGGCCCCGCATCGGCCTTCGGAACAGCATCGGGCACCGCCTCGGGAATGGCCTCAGGAACGGCATCGGACAAGGACACCGCCTCGGGAACGACCTCGGCATCGGGCACCGCCTCGGGAACGGTCTCAGGAACGGCCTCAGGAATGGCATTGGACAAGGGAACGGCCTCAGGAACGGCCTCAGGAACGGCATTGGACAAGGACACCGCCTCGGGAACGGCCTCGGGAACGGCCTTGGACACCGCCTCGGGATCCGGAACAACATCGGCCACCGCCTCGGTCTTCGGAACAACATCGGCCACCGCCTCGGCCTCCGGAACCATCTCGGGCACCGCATCGGCCTCCGGAACAGCATCGGGGCACCGCCTCGGCCTCCGGAACAGCATCGGGCACCGCCTCGGCCTCCGGAACCACATCGGCCACCGCCTCGGCCTCCGGAACAACATCGGCCACCGCCTCGGCCTCCGGAACCATCTCGGGCACCGCCTCGGCCTCCGGAACCATCTCGGGCACCGCATCGGCCTCCGGAACAGCATCGGGCACCGCTTCGGCATCGGGCACAGCCTCGGGCACCGCCTCGACCTCCGGACCAGCATCGGTCACCGCCTCGACATCGGGAACAACATCGGGCACCGCTTCGGCATCAGGCACCGCCTCGGGAACCTTGGGCACGTCCACCTGGACGACAGCGGCCTGCTCGGGATCGTCCCTCCTGGACGGCAGCGGCCTGCTCGGGAACGTCCTCCAGGGACGGCAGCGGACTGCTCGGGAACGTCCTCCTGGACGGCAGCGGCCTGCTCGGGAACGTCCTCCTGGACGGCAGCGGCCTGCTCGGGAACGTCCTCTGGGCTTTGAGGAACGGCTGACGCCTGTCTCCTCCTCCTGCGACCTCTATGATGGCGTGCCGGTGGCTCCTTGACGGAAGACTCGGGCGTTGAGTCAGCCATCTTGTCTGCCAACACAGGTGTAGATTCGGCCATCTTGTGCAGTGGTGCTGGGCTGGCGGCCCTCTCGTGCTGTGGTGCTGGGCTGGCGGCCATCTTGTGCTGTGGCGCTGGGCTGGCGGCCATCTTGTGCTGTGGCGCTGGGCTGGCGGCCATCTTGTGCTGTGGCTCTGGCTCAGCAGCCTTGATGTGAACAGTCTTGGGAACCTCCAGGGTCTGTGACAGCCTGGAGAAATACTCCAAAAATGAGTCAGCGGCCATCTTGGGCGTAGGCTCTGAGCTGGTGGCCATCTGGTACTGAGGTGTGAGGCTGGCCTCCATCCTGCCTCGTGGTACGGGGTTGGTGGCCATGCCCCGCAGCGGCGCTGGGTTGGCGGCCATCTTGTGCTGCGGTGTGAGGCTGGCGGCCATCTTGTGTTGTGGTACTGGGCTGCTGACCATTTGGTGTTGTGGCGCTGGGCTGGCGGCCATGCACCGCAGCGGCGCTGGGTTGGCGTCCATTCTGCCTCTTGGCGCTGATCTAACGGCCATCATGGGCAGTGACGCCACCATGGCGGGCGTGTGCTTCCTCTCACCTCTCCGCTCGCCATGGTGAGACGGTGGCTCTGACCCATTCCCCAGGAGCCCCGGGTCAAAGGGGGGCCATGGTTGAGAGCGATGCTGAATCTCCTCTCGGCCACTCCCTCCTCGGCGACCTCCCCTGGTCCCCCGGAAAATCACCAGGCGAGTTCCCTCAAAACCGCCTCTCTCCCGCTCTGTGGCTGGGGATGAGATATGGGCAGACATACCGCTGGTTCTCGTGTTGACGGAGTCCTTCTGTCACGGCACGGATCCAATGAGACACGGGTGATAGAACCAATTGCAGGTAAGTCGTTTATTTAGGGATAATCCAAAAGGGTAAACAGTCCAGGCAGGGGTCAAAACCAAACATAATCCAAACAACATAAATATGACACGAACACAAGGCAAGGCAAGGCAAGGCAAGGCAAGGCAAGGCAAGGCAAGGCAAGGCAAGGCAAGGCAAGGCAAGGCAAGGCAAGGCAAGGCAAGGCAAGGCAAGGCAAGGCGGACATGGATACTACTCGACATTAAACAAGGACTCCGTGACACAGACAGAAACAAACCAGGTATATATAGACAGGTGATTACAATACTAACGAGGAACTGGCTGAGTGCAATGATTAATGACCAGGGACAGCTGAGTGCAATGAGCAGTGATGAAACAGACAGGACTATGGGAAATGCAGTTCTAAAGTGGGGTGACAATAAGGGGAAGTGAGACCTCTAGTGGACACCCAGGGATACACAAACCAGACACCGTGACAAAGGTCTGCAAGGTAAGGAGGTGCCAAGCCATTTAATAATTTAAAAGCAAACAATAAAAGCATTATTCTATTTGGAAACATACTGGCAACAACTGAAGGGAAAAAAGAATCGATGTAATGTGCTCTCGTTTTCGAGTGCCTGTCCGCATCCTAGCTGCTGCATTTTGGACTGCCTGCAAATTTAACAACGCTTTCTGGATGACTCATATGTAAAGGGAATTACAATAATCAAGTCTTGAAACAATAAAGGCATGAATGACTTTCTCAAGGTCTTTAACAAAGAGAAATATCTTGACTTTAGTCAGGAGTCTCAAGTGAAAAAAAACTGGATTTAAGAACAGCATTGTTTTGTGTATCAAATTTAAAAGCTTTGTCAAATAAAAGACCTTAACCATCTTACTATATGAGACCAGAGGGCAAAATCTGAACAAACTGTAGGATCCAAATTAGATTTTTAATATGAGGCTGCACTATTGCATGCTTAAAATGGGCAGGAACAGAACCTGACCAAGCAACGATTAATTATAGCCATGACACTCGGACTAATAACTAATATAAAACTGCGAGTAGGAATAATACCTTGAGGGCAGGCTGTAGGCTTCAAATGTTCAACGTTCTCCACCAAGGCTGTAAAAGATACAGGCTTGAGCTGATTAAAAACAGCAGAGCAGGTAGAAGGGTATAAAAGGAGCATCCCAGTCATTGCAAGCAAAACTGGTTCATGGCTTATCACTGAGAGAAGTGTCAAACAAATCAAAAAATCACGTCTCAGTGCAAAATCGCAAAAAAAAATTAAGTCTTTCACCAACTTCCATACTTAATTTTGTGAAAAGATTTAGGGAATCCAGAGAAATAGCCGTACGTGTAGGGCAAGGCAGGACTCCTCAGGTGAATGTGCATGACCTTTGAGCCCTCAAATGTTATTACATAAGAAACCTCATGCTGCGATGTTAAATATAGCCACATGGGCTCAGGAGAAAAAACACTGTCACTTAACACAGTCTGCTGCTGTATCAAGAAATGCAACTTGATTCTCTGTTACTCAAGGGCTCTTTGGGCCACAGCTCATCTCAGATAGTCAAAAATCAGTGGAAATGTGTGCTGTGCTCAGATGAGTACACTGGGAAAAATGGACATCATGTTCTCAGTACCAAAGACCAAAGGGAGCGTCCAGACATTCGGCAGCGTCAGATGCAGAAGTAAACGTCAGTGTAAACAGCAGGAGTGACTGTCTGTCTGCTACTGAACATGCATGACCAGTCATGAAAAGGAGAATCAGGCAACGATGATCATGGACTGATGAGCTTCTGAAGTCTTGTATTAAGTGAGACTGGACACATATTTTGTTTGCAAAACTTTACCAATTAGTATCCTAAAACACTAAATTGAGATTTTTATTTTTTAAATAAAAGGTGAGAGGTTTGAAAGTCCAGGTAAAGGTAGAAGATCAGAAAAGGTCATAAAGGCCTCTTAAAATGAATCCACATGAATCAAGCAGTTTATTCCAGATTTAATTTAGGGCTTTTATTTACATTTAAACAATGATTGACAGACAAACATAGTGCTCAGATAGAGACTGTGTGTCATGCTAGAATGTGTTCTGTTTACTACATGTGTGTGTCTTTTTGCATGGGCATTCATGTTAATACAAGCCTAAATTAAGTCTGTTGTACATACACTTTAAAAAAAGAAAAGAAAAGATTTTTTTGACGTTGTAAATAACAAGAAAATATTTCAGAACTTCATAATTTTACATTTACAGTAATTCAGTGTGTTACTTGCTGTTTCTTTTTAATTATTTAATTAATTTATTAGCAAATTCCGACTGAAAATTGATTCTACGACAATTATTTTCAATGTATAAAGTGACCGTTTCTCTAAATATGGATTCAGTTTTTGACGCCTTCATGACCTAAGTTTTGTTTACCTGGACTTTCAATAGTGGGATAGAAACCTCTAAGGCAGGGATCTCCATCCCTGCTCCTGGAGATCTACCGCCCTTCAGATTTCAGTTCCAACCCTGCTCCAACACACCTGTCTGTAATTATCAAGTAGCCCTGAACACCGTGATTAGCTCACGGTTCAGGTGTGTTTGATTGGGGTTGGAGCTGGAATTTGTAGGACTGTAGCTCTCCAGGAGCAGGGTTGGAGACCACTGCTCTAAGGTTTCATTAAAAATATCTTCATGTGTTTCAGAGTTGAACTAAAGTTTTATGGGTTGTTGAGTAAATGACGAAATTTTCATTTTTGGGTGAATTAACCAGGAACAAACTTGGACAGTTTTGGGTTAAAGTTACAGTGCGCTTGTTGAACTTCTCCTGTAATGATGAGAGAGTTTCTGTAGTTTGACATGTAGATGTACAGCAGCTCAGATGATTGATCTACTCACCATCATAACACACAAAGAGATGCTGTTCTGAACAGAGCTCGTCTGTCCATCGTCCTTCATCACTGATACCAGTTGATACACAGATGCTGTTTCTGCCATCTCTGATATTGGGTTCACCACTGTTCCAGTGTTTGAATATGCATTTGCTGTTATCTGACCAAACCCAGGATCTGTACAGACCGATCCAGGCTTGATTAGGTGAAGTTAGGCTCTGGATCTGATTATTCTCACTCTCATTCCTCACACTGACCAGATCTGTGTGTTTCTGTCTGCAGTAATTCTGAGCATCAATCCAGTTCTTTTGCTCCTGTACAGGGATGAATCCTTTACTGCTGCCTTTAAAAGAGAAAGACATTTGTCTGATATTGATTTAGAGAATTAAATACATGTTCTTTCTCCTCTCATTTACCAAGAACAAAAAAACAAATCTAATTTTGGTTCATTATTCAAAAGTGAAAACGTTTCATGATGAAAATGATCAAGTCTTTTAGAATATTTCTGTTTTAATCACATAATCAAGTCACATTTATTTCTGTAGCATTTAAAATAAAATAAGTGTCATTGTTGCAAAATTCATCAGTTCCTTAGAAACCAATTCAATTCAGCTACAAGCAGCTCTACAGAAGACCACATCTCTAGTTCATCTGGTCAGAGGAGAACTGGCCCCCCGACTGAGCCTGGTTTCTCCCAAGGTTTTTTCTCCATTCTGTCACTGATGGAGTTTTGGTTCCTTGCCGCTGTCACCTCTGGCTTGCTTAGTTGGGGACAATTATTTTCCAGCGATATCGTTGACTTGATTGCACAGATACTATTTAAATTAAACTGAGCTGGATGATGACATCACTGAATTCAATGATGAACTGCCTTTAACTGAAAATTGAGTGTTTACTATTGTCATTTTGCATTATTGACACACCATTTTCCTATTTAATACTGTAAAGTTGCTTTGATGCAATCTGTTTTGTTAAAAAGTTATTTTAACAAAATATTTATTTTTTTGTTTTGTTATCTGTTTCACTATATAAATAAAGGTGACTTGACTTGACAATAATTTGGTTAATTAATTTGGTTAATTAATAGTGCAAAGTTTATCAGATATGAAACATACAGCTGAACTCACCATTATAGCAGAAGAATTTAATTCCTGTATTACAGTTTATATCATTCCATTGTCCATCATTGTTCATATAAACACAGTCTCCATCTCCATCTGGTTGATTTGTTCCCCACTTCCTAAACTGAGACTCATTTCCTCTGTAGAAGTCAGAGTTATTCAGAGACCAAATCCATGTGTCCTGCAGCCCAATCCAGACACGGTCAGCACTGCTGTTCACTCTCTGTAGGAGCTGATTTGTGTCATTCTGTTCATTCATGTTATTAATAGTGACCAGATCTGTGTATTTCTCTCTGCAGTATCTCTGAGCTTCAGTCCAGCTTATGTTCTGATTCACAAAGTGATACTGACGCGGAGACGAACTGAGCACGACTGAGGAGAGACACATTCACACAGATCTCACTCATTATATCCACACTGTATTTCAAGAGCTCAGAGTTTCAGTATGTGTTTGATAAAGTGCTCTGAATGGTGGTTTTGTACGTTCAGTGTTTCCACAGGATTTGGTGACACTGTGGAGCTCTAGTGGAAGAACACTGAGTGCATTTTAAAGTTAAACGCATGAATGTGGTGCATTTCCAGTGTTTTGATTTTCAGTGAACAAACTGAATTCTTTGCATCGGCTTGAACTTGAAAGTTGACTGAAACCTCTTTTAGTTGTGACAGCACTAACACTAACTATCAGCACTAGTACTAGTCAAGCACTCATTTAAACACTCACTCACCTGTGAGCAGAACAGACATCAATGTGATTCTCTCCATTTCTGAGGGAAGGGAACAGAAATCAGTCTCAATAAATGATGCAGACGCTGAACATCTGACCAGATCCAGAACATCAGATCATGTCATTTCTGCTTTGTCATTGCTTATTAGATTCTACATCAGTTATAAATACACACATGAAGCTCCTGAAGCTGACGTGTGTCGTGATTCAGTCTGAAAATACACTGAAAATACATAAAACTTACAGTAAAAGCAGCTGTGGTTCCCAGAACTTTTCAAATATTTTAGGTTTTATGGATTTAAGTTGCATTTACAGTAAAACATTTTTCTGTACATTATTTTTAAAAAATATTAAAATAATTGAAATTGAAATAATAAAATCTTAAAAACACAGATTGTGATACAGTTAAAAAGAGAAACCCACATAATGAATCTACTATATGAATGAAACAATGAAACAAGTGCTATAAAATTACATTTCTAACAGTTTATATAGTTATTAGACTTTTACTGTATGATTTTTAGTGTTTTACAGTTAACAAATATGAGCATTTTTTACAGTGTATTGTTTTATGCTGCATGTTTCTGCTGTTAAAATCTCCAGAGTTAAATTCACACACACATTATGATCTGGTATTGCATTGCTGTTGTAAGTAGGTTTTGATCATGTAATAGCATATCATTTATTTAATAAATAAATACATTTAGGACACACTTGGGAAATTAAGTGTGAGGATACATTTATGAAGTTATTATCACCATCACCTTTGGATTAAGTTTATTTGTTTTTGTTTATTTTCTCTGTAATTTTTCTCTATAAAAACCCAGATATCAACAGATAAAATGTGCTAAATCCACACATTCACTAGTTAAACAGTGATCAGCTTAATATAATGTGATATAAACACTGCTAAATCAATCATATTATAATCAGTGTAAATTTAAGACTCAGAGTTTCTTACCTGTAGATGTTGTGATTCAGGTGTGTTTGTGTTTCTTCTTTTATCAGGACAGACTGATATCACCGATCCTCTCTCTTTCTGCTCCTCCCATCTTTGGTTCCCTCCCTTCTTCACTCCTTTCTGTGGTTTGTTTGTTTCTTTGTTCAGGTTTGTTTCCTTCTTTTTTAAATAGAGAAATGAAATAGTTTTACTGAGGTTTTTCTGCTTTCAGATGTTTGTACTTCAGCTCCACATTCATTGTTCAGCTCTGGACTGGATTGTTGACTCGTTTGTATTCTTTTTTAATTTCTCCAGAGAAACATCTGAGATAAAGTCAATACTTCGATGAGAATGCTGAGGTCTGAAAGAACACAAGTTATTTTTGGTTAATTATTTTGAGTAATTGTTTAATGAATACTGGTATTATTCCTGTACTCATTTCCTCTGTTTATCTCATTTGAATTTTTTTCCATTTTAATTTGAATATTGTTATATATATTTTTATGCAGCTGATGTCTCTCAGGGATCAATGATCAAATACAGGACAGAATTTGAATGTGTGCCGTTGTTATTCAAGGGAAAAACAATCTAACCAGAAAACCAGGAGCTCATTTTAGGTAAAATGCAAAACAGCAGAATAACAGAGTTTTGTCTCTTGTGTTTTGTCTTTTTTATTATTGTTGAGTGATTCTGGTCAAAAATCTGGTTGGAAACAGGGCTATTAAAACTAAAACCATTAAAAGCTATTTTTATTTATTTATTTATTTATTTCAGTTGCAAGCATCTGAAATAAAGTAAAAGTTAACTAAAGCGCTATTCGCACGGGATCAGTATTATCTGGTGACCTCTAGTGATTTGTAATAATTGCGGAGGTTGTCTGTGATCTTAATCCCGCGCGAATCAGACATGTCTGCAATTTGTAAAGTAAAAATTCCCCTCAAATGACCATATTTCACCGAACACCGAGGTCCTGTGATTAAATTTTTTTATATTTGATACAATCACACCGGTTCAGTGCGGCACAGCATCAGCTGCTAAATTCAGATCTGCGTTCGCTGGCTGGCGCTGAGCCGGAGACAGACGCGTTTATACAGCGCTGCATTATAACCACTGATCTATATATGATTATAACCAATCACACACGATTCTGTTGAGCTCATGAATGCAATGGCCAATCAGAGACTTTGAGATGAGTCTGGCGAATTCTCTCATCAGAAACAGCAAAGTGCAGATGTGTGTACGAATGTAAGTTAAGATATTTATTTCACAGTAAACAGCTTCAGTGATATTAATGGGAGTTTTTGAGAGTGCCTGAACTCTGGCTAGACTGAATGAAAATGTTCTTTGATAATGAATGTTCTTTGCTCTCTATTAAATGAAAGTGTTATAATTAGTAACTTACTATGTTGTTATTAAATTCACATTAAATACAAAGTCAGTCACATTCAAAATATTTAATGGCATGACAGCCATATCTGGTACTTAAGTTAAAAGTCGGGTTTTTATAGCCTATAGTTAATAGATTACACTATTATTCTACTTTTCCCATCACCATTTATTGATCAAATAACAAACTATAAAGGAGCAAAACACATTTACTTACACATATTTGAGCATCGAGATATTTCCTGATATAATTACCACGTTTGAAATATTTCGAGAAAAAAAAAACATTAAGAGAAAATATGAATATTTTGGTTATATAGTTTTTTCGTTGCTGTTGTGTCTGATGTGTTGCATGACATGTGCTCACTTGATAATCATGAGTGCATGAAGCCCCTGGCTGAGATGACAGATAGTGGGTCTGAAGCCCACCTACAGAGGGTCTAGAACCGCCCCTGTCACTATATACCATAGAACTATACAATTTGCAGAAAGAGAAAACTGAAAACCATCAGAAGAGCGAAAATAAAAAGAATTATTAGGTGGAGATGGATGACATGTATAGCAGCATGCAGTAAGGAACATTCATATCCGAGAGACAAATCAGTAAATTTGAGTAAATTCACAGGCTTCGCTTATCCAGTGCGAATGCGCCACAGAAACTCAGATTTCTAAATCACACGAGTTCCCCAAATAATACTAATCCCGTGAGAATAGGGCTTATGACCTAATTACAGATACCTTAAATTGAGTTTTGACTAGTTATAAAGTATTTAGAGATATCTCTAATCAGATTTCTTACTAGTGCAATTATAATTGCAGATATTTCTAATTATCGTTCTGACTATTCAAATTATAATTATGACTAGCCGAATTACAATTGTAACTATCTGAAATATATTTTATGGATAGTCAAACTAAAGTTTTAAATGCTAAAATGGCTTGCAATAACAGATGTGCGTTCACTTTGGACGTTTTGTAAACGTTTTGCAATAAAATCAATGTAAATATAAACAAATTTTGATTTTGATGGCTGCAACACAATCCAAAAATAAACAAATAAATAAATAAAACAAATAAATAAATATATAAATAAAAGCAAAATAAAAGCGAAAGTGAAAGAACACCTCGAAAAATAATCAAATTAATAAGCAACCCCTGAATGGAATAACACAATTAAAAAAGTAATTTTAAAGCTTAGAATCTCTGAGATCCAAAGATAGTGCTTATAGTGCTAAAAAACACATCAAACCCAATGCGCTTCAGGCGCAGCAGGACAAACTGTAGTTTTGCTTTCGCTTTTATTCATAACTTCCTGAAACAATGGCGCGGGAAGGGGGGTGATGCGGGGTTTGCAGCCCCCCCCCGTCATAGCATCAGCCCCCCCTGGTGGGGGGCTGTGGACTAACCTAATATTGTACTTAAAAACGTGAAAAAAATAAAAAAAAAAAAAAAAAAAACAGACATAACAATGTGTTTAATGTGGCATTAAGATATAGTGTATAAGATATAAACTAATGATTAATTATTTTAATATTTCGTTGATAAAAGACTAACCTAGCCTCCTCAGGAATGCTTCCGTCACCGTCAGAATAATGGGCGTTTACTAGCCGCTCTCAAGCGCACGACCGCATGCATAATTTTGCCACAAAGAACCGGCTGAAGAAATGATTATGAATTTGTCAAAAATAGCAAGGAGACATTTAATTGTTTATTAATAAAATGGTGTTTTCTGTGTCGCTGCAAAGATGATGCGGACTCGCCATGAACGCCAGAGAGAAATGCACATTTCATATGGATTAGGCCTACATATTCAGAGAGTAGCCTATTTATTTTCGTTTTGAATATTTTCGTTTAAAAGTAGACATTTTTCAAGCTTTCTATAATAGATAGCCTATATTTCTCAAAACTGTCTGTGAGGCACAAGCTGAGTTTCTGCGCCCTCCAGTTTCACGTGCAATACAAGTGATGTGCCGGCACCTTATTACATTGTCTGCTAATATATTTGCTTGTTTATTAAATACAGGCAATGGGTTGATAAAATATTGATCAAAATTAAGATACAATTTATACAAAACGAAAATCTTTTAAACAGAGTCTTTCTACAAAAAAAACTCAATAAAGTGGTCAAAATCATGTCTTACCTACTCCATGTCTCATAGGCTATTGAGCATGATGTATCATATCTTTCTCATGCTGCATGCTCACTTTCATAATAAACATTGATTAAATAAATTAAAAAATTACATTAGCCTATAATATTTAAACAAATATGAAACCAAATATGTTTTCTTTAATGGCTACAACACATAGCCTAAACAGTACAGAGATTTTTTTTTTATTATTTTTTTATTTATTTATTTTTTATTAAACATCAAAGTACAAGTACATCAAGTACAATTTTTGTGTATAAAACAGTAACAATCACGCCAGGGGAGAAGACTAGTAGAGAAATTTCATGTCGTCAGTCACAACATAATGACGTCACATATTTTCCAACCCAGCCCTCAGCCCCTCCCGCATGAAACAGCTTCCAGCGCGCCTGTCCTGAAACATGCATGGATCGTGAAAAATTGCATGACATTATTTTCAGAAAATTCTCCCGATTATAAAGAGTTTACCAAAATCTGTCATAGATCTAAAGATAATCATCATCGAATTATAACACATAAACTCCAAATGCGCACATGGTGTAACTTTCTCATGGATTTTTATGTTTGTCATTTTATAACACTTGCTCCGATCGTGGAAAATGGCATATCATTATTTACAGCAGATTCTCACAATTGATCCATTGGTCTTTCGTGTGTAAATAATACCTAAATCCATGAATTGAAGAAATCAGTTGGAGAGCTCCTCTGAACACTTGGCAAGCAGAATGTAAAACCTAGAATGTTTCTGTCTATTTTATCTTTTATATAACTTATATAACTATATATAATTTTGTATAATTTAGAATGTTTCTGTCTATTTTATCTTTTATATAACTGATCCAACTCCTAACCTGTGCTGCCTTGTTTCTCAAGCGAAGAAAAAAAATCATATTTTTCAAACTCTCTGGCTTGATTAACACAAAACAGGTGCAATTTGAAAGCTTGGAGTCTGACGTTTACGATGCATGTGGCCACTTTGATTGAATCCTAAGTAGTGCTGACTTATTTGCAGATAAAGAAAAAAATATTTTCATAAGTTTTTTGTGCCATGTATGTCAGAAACATCATACAGCTCAGTTAGTCATGTGTCATATGTCATTTGAAAGGTCTCATAGAGACATAGTATATAAGACAAGTATAATTATTTGGGTCTTTGACTAAACTTGAGTGAGGCATTACTTCAAATTCAAAACTGTCGAGGGCTAAGACGAGGGCTACCTTGGTTCCAAATGCTGTAACTTTTGATTACTTCATGATATCACCATAAAATGTAATTCACATACAGCACATATGTTGGAGAACATCACCAAGAAAGAAATTTTATCCTACTTTATTTCTGTTGTGAGATATTGAATGTACCTTGAAAAATTACCTTGTGGTACCTTGACCACGCTAATTTTTCTTACATTTTATCACTTATTTCTCAATTTTTCCCCTAAAAATATATTCATTATTTTTGTGTATGTCAAAACAAAAACAACACCTTCAGTGAGGCTTAAAGGGTTAAAACTGTTTTGAAACAGTCTATAATCAGGGTAAATTGGTAATAGGTGAGGGCATCAGGTTTGGCTCATCAGAAAGCTATACATCAATTCTATGCAGTGATGCCACGGATTCTCTCGGATAGTCAAAGAGACAATGGAAATGTGTGCTGTGCTCAGATGAGTCCACTGGGAAAAATGTATGAGTTCTCAGTCCCAAAGACCAATGGGGCCATCCAGACTTTCACCAGTGATAGATGCAAAAGCAAGCATTTGTTTATCAGAGCAAAAGACATGTGTGAGCGTACCACTGAAGTGGAGGCATTATAGTGGCATTGTACAGAGACATATACTGCCATCAAGATGACGTCTTTCATGAGAAGTCCATGGTTATTAGATCAAGACGACGCCAGCTCTCATTCTGCATGTGCTCAACAGCATGGTTCCGTAGACACAGAGTGAATGTGCTAGATCAGTCCAGATCTGTCTCCTATATTGAACATGTATGACCCATCATGAGGCAATGATGACCACAGACTGATGAGCAGCTGAAGTCTTGTGTAAAACCAGATTGGGCAAAAACGATTAGTATCCTCGATTTACAAACAATTAAACATTGCAATTAAAAGGAAAGTTGATGTGACACAGTGTTAAACTTGTCTCTGTCCCAATCAGCTTACAGTAGGTAGACATCCAAAATGGGTAATACCGCCGCCGCAGGGCCCGCGGCGTTAACTGCAAGTCAGTTGCGTGTTAAAATCATTCGGGCAGCTGTGCCTCTAATTCGCGATAAAATCATTCGCGTGGCGCAAAGGGACGGATTGCGAACAGAATGTAATGGTACAATGAAAGGAAGACGTAAAACAGCAATAACATTATAATATACATTATAATATACATCCTTAAAAGCCATTAAAAAATAGGATAGTCTTAGGCTACAGTCTACTCATCAAAAATTTAAAGAAAGACCTTATAAACGGATTAAAAGTTTTATATTAGTAAATGTTTTGTATTTTGTATTAGTAAATGTTACATTTACGTTATAATTAGTAAATGTTTTAATTTCGGTTCATTCTTGGTTAAAAAAAAAAAAAATCTTCAGGTTCCATTTGCAGAGCGAAATGAGAACGGTCCAGCATTTACAAATAATTCTTATTCACTCTGTTATTATTCTTGATTATTCAAACTGCTAACACTTTGCATTTTTTAATTATGCCTTTACTGTGTGACCAAAAATTGTGAATTGTGACTTTGATCGCGCTGGTGCCTCACGCGCACATATTCATTGGAAACAGCAGTCGTTCACCGAGCCATTCGCGTGAGCAGCGGTCCACTTTGGCATATTTTTACTCATTATGATTTTTTTTCCGTCGATACTGAAACACGTGTGAAATCCAAAGCCTATTTTACCTCATGAATAAGAGTTTAGCTTCAAATGGGCAACATGTTTGGATTTGTCCCGAATGAGAGAGATAAGCCCAACCTAATGTATCGCTTTAAATTATTTTTAATTATTATTTTTGTTTTGTTTATAAGCCTATATTATTATATACTGCAATTATATTTATCCATTAGAATTATATATTTGCAATTCTTGTTCTGTTCTGATAAATTTGCTAAATTTAAAAGATTTGTTGTAAAGTGAAGGGAACTAAAAATATCCTGTTGGTACATTAGCCTATAGCATTATTAGTCCTGCCGTTATTATTTCTGAATGTAATAAAATGCAACTCTCACAAATTTAATTTATTTTTTAGCGTGTTTTAAAAAAATGCAGCAAACGAAAATAGGCGATTAATCGGTTAAAATGTGTTAGTGCATGGGTTAACAAATTTACATTATATACTTAGGAACAGAGTATGGGCCTAATCTAAGCTATGTTGTTAACTATTTACAAGTTTTGTGTAGCTATAATTTTATCCAGCTTTATTTTTCCATTGCATCTGAAAATGGCTTTGTGCATCACATTCTCTCCGCGCGCTCAATCTGCCTCCCGCGATGCTCAGCTGTGGACGGTTTCAAAATGTTTGATATAAAGGTTGCTGTCACATATTATATACAGGAATTGTTCATTAAAAAACAGTCAAAATATATTGTTAGTTTTATGCTAAGATGCAATCAAGGTCTTCAGATACTATAAAAGATACAAGTTAATTTAGACTATTTAACATGCACTGTGACATTTTACCGTTTCAACTTATAAACTCCTTGAGATTTTAAAGTTAGTTTAATAGTATTTAAATTCAAGTTGAATATGGTATTTTTTAAAAAAGGTTTTAATTGCTTAAATTATTTCTATGAATTAATATATCATGACTTTTTCATCATATCATTTTTTTACGAGCTGTATTCGTTTTCCATTTTGGAAACCAAGCACACACTTTTTCTTTTTCTTTTTTAAAACAATTAATCGCTCACATAGCTCTAACAAGGTTTTATTTTATTTTTATTTTATTTTATTGAGGAACGTGACACTCTCAGGGGAGTCACATCATCTTTAGAGTTGCAAATTAACTTCAGAAATGGAAAATAAGGACTAATAGAGGTTCTTTCTTTTATTCTTTATTTATAATGTTTATTCTTAAAGAAAATAAGTATTTACTCTTTAAGAAAATAAGGGATCCAAATATTTGTAATGTACAATAATATAGGCCTTATGTCTGTCCACTGGATTTTAAAGCATGACAACTGAAGATCTATGAAACATTTCTATGATGCATTTTTTTTAAACAATGGCACTTAAATTTTTCAACTAAAATATTATTTCAACCATATAGCCTGTGAATAAATAAAATGCATACTTTTCAATGAAAGAACACAGAGTGTAGGTTGCTTCTGGTGTTTGGATTTGTACTTCAATATAATGAGCTCCAAGTTTAAGAATAGCCTACAGTGTTTTTTTTTTTTTTTTTTTATTTTTTTATTATTATTACTCTATTTAACAGCATTAGCTCAATGAAATACGTCTTTCTTCAGGTAGACTGATTGTTTTCCCGCCTTGCTAAATGTTGGGCTCATGATCAGTAAGTTGTATTCGCCTCAAACTGATTTTATAAAATCCAAATGTGGACGCTGAAGCTGGGACGCTGAGCGCGAGTCGCGCGCTGTGAAGCGGGAGCAGCTGGCAGAGGACTCCGCTTGGTCTTAAAGCCTTCCTCAAACGTCTACGTTCACAAACGTCTACGATTTTCTCAAAAATAATGATTAAATATCAATTGATAATTTGTTATTATTATGGTCTAGTGATAATAATAATACGGGCTGCGAGAAAATAATGAATAAAAAGAGTAGGGCTGATGTGAGTGCAGGCATGTTTCAACCCAGTAACATGACAACACACAGTTCCTCACGGCCAAAAAACAGACCGAGTTCAGTTCATCTGGAGGGGGTTGGGGGTTTTGGGGTAGTTCTGTATAGCTTGTGGGGGTCGAGATAAAGGTGTGAATGCACAGTGTCTTATGAGGGTTTCATACTTGCAGAACAGGTTTTTAGGAAATATTGGTTTTAAAACAACTTTGAAGAAAGGTTTGATCCACTTCAAATATTGACTGCTGTATAGCGCAATAAAGTTTATTAGTTATTATGACTTAATTTCAGAGGAAATTGCCTTAACTAAAAAAAAAAAAAAAAAAACTGTTGCATTAGGGCTGGCCCATGGCCTAAAAAAAATCCACGATTTTTTTTTTTTTTTCACAAAAAATCCGATTTACGATTTAAATCGATTTTTTTGCCTCCCTACTTAAAATCAATATTCAAATGACAAATAATTTGTTCAAAACAAGTTTTAATATAATTCTTTATCATTTACCAGTCAAATTTATAACTGAGTCAAGATGATTAAAAAAAGCAGTAATGTTATTACCTTAATGCTGGAAAGACCTTTATTTTATTTATTAATTTATTTATTTTAATACTAGCCCATCATGCATCTAACCATCCACTCGGCGTTAAGAGCTGTTCAGATTAAAACTGGCAGCTCCAGTGAGTCAGTGTCATGGACGTAGGACAGAGCAAGTGTAACTATATTTTCTAGTCTATATTTTCATCTCGTTATGCCGCTGGTTTAGGTTATGTATTTATTTTTATTTCTTATATCAATTATTTTTAAATATAGCAGACACTGTCTAACCGTTTCTACACCGGACGGTCTTGTTCATACAGTGCGAAACATCTCTCTCACGTGGCAGCAGAGTATGTGAGAGTGGAGCAGCAACAATTTCCCTCCGCGCTCCGAGCATTTAATAATCACTCCACTCCGCGCTCACTATTCACTGCTCCGCACTCGCTCTGTGGATAAAGCTGAAATGTTATGTTCATAACATAGCCTATAAAAATTAAATTAAATAAAAATAATAAATAAATAAAATAACAGGAGAGTTTTAAAGGGGATTAGGCTATTGTGTGCAAACTTTTTTTCCTACCAAACGCCAAACTAATAACATTGTCAGCATTAAAAGGTATAATTGCTGCATTCTGCTGTGCAAATTTTGTTTGTGATGAAAATAACAGTACATTTTCGTCAGTTATTTTATGATCGATGCATTTCTTACAGATTTCAAAATCAGTTACAGACGAAGCAGCACTGTAAAATTACATTTGTTTGAATGCATTATTGCGACAGCGATTACCTGTGAATCTGCTGTATCTGTTTAAATCATGCTTTAACCCGAAAATAATCAGTAAAAGGAAGATAAACTCCTTGAGAACTAGCCTGTAACGCTCGACTATTGCCGTCATTATAGTCTTCTGGTCGGAGAGATTATGTGTATCAAGCTATAGCTAAATATGTTTATCATGTAAATTTCTTGCTAAACATGCAGTTATATTACGGGCTGTTGTCATGAATTGTACTCGTGATGGAGCGGTGCTGGAGCGAGTGAAAACCACGACGCTTCGACTTTTAAAAAATCCGCTCCTTGCTCCAGTCAGAATAACACGCACTGCTCATACTCTGCTCGGCAGCGTGTCTCAAACGCGCGGGGGAGGGTTGAGCCCAATCACAACTACGAGCCCTGAGTGGAGCGTCGGCCGTTTTATTTTTTTGCGTCCATACAATATTTTTTAGAGTGTGAAATATAAATTTTCACAGAATGTAGCCTATTGATGAACAATATATTGAAGTTTTTCTAAATCCCAAACAAAGTCCAGACATCAGTAAAGTATCCGTTTATGAACATGTTTTATAGGCTTTTTTTTACAGACGTGACAAAAAACACAAGAGTTTTTATTTTGTAGACCTTATGTGATTTAAAATGCACAAACCAGAAGCACAATATCTGCAGAGAAGGGCTGGTCATTCTCAAAACATAAAATATCAATTTTATTTCAATTTTCGTTTTTGTGTTTCAGAGGAAAAATCTATGTTAAGACATCTCTCCATTACAGACCTTTCTGAAAGAAGAATTTATGCAAATTAGTATTAAATGCTTTAAAAATTTTAACAGAGATGTCTAGAGGGTATTTAATAGATCTGCCTCCCACGTAAGATTTTTCTAGTTAGTAGTCGTTCATTTGTCATTATTGAACTAATCGCAGGTTTATATTAAATTTACATCTGTAATCCATAATGAGCCTTAATATATTCCACGCTCAAGCGCTTGCATTAAGTTTGCCACAAAGCACAGGCAGAAGTAGCCCAATAATTGTGAAAAAGGAGACATTTTAATTATTTATTAATAAACAAATGATTTCTTGTCGGATGCAAGATGAAATTCACAGTGCTGACTCTCTCCACATGGACGCGCCTTTAGAGAGAAATGCACCTTCACAGATTACATAATGCTTTCGTTTTGAACTGATTCGTTTAAAAAGACTTTTCAAGCTTTCTGTAGATATATTTCTCATGTATGCGAGACACCACAATTTTCAGTTATTTCATTATCAGGAAAAAAATCACGTGACCAGAGGGTGCCTCCGTGTCATGCACGCATAATAATTTTTGCACAAACACTTGAATATGAATAATAATTCACATTTTGCATATGCATTACAAAGCAAATTTTTTTTTTACATGCAATTATCCAAAATAAAACCAAACAAGATTTGTAATGAAGATAAAATATGTAGACAAATAAGAATAAATGCTGCATGTGCACTTAGCAACATGCGCTGAGCAAATCTTGCACTGATATTTTACGGAATATTATACAAACCTGCATTTGAATGCGGCTACAATGTAGGGGCGGGGTTTTTATTTATTTATTTACTCGTAAATTTATTTATTTATTTATTTATTTATTTATTTATTTACTTATTTATTTATTTATTTATTTATTATTTTTACTTAAATTACATGAAAGCAAGTAAAGAAGACTGAAGTTGTCCATTAATGAAGCTCTTTTGTACATCGTGTGTATTCGAGAACTTGAGTTTAATCATGAGGACGTTTTATTAATCAGTCCATTCTTTAGACTTTCAATGATTTAGTTAAATTGTGCAGGTTTAATTTATTCGTTTCTTGTTTTAATTAGGCCTAAATAATGGGAGCGAAATTATTCAGTGCCTCAGGTTTTACTAAAATAAAGAAAATAATTTATAAAACAGCAAGCCTAGCTCACTATGCTACCACTTTTAATGCTCCAATGCAAAGTAAACCACAATTTTATTTTATACTAACCTTCGAACCTTTGGAAATAGTCATGCCTAGATATTTCACCATCTCTTTAACTGGAATGATTTAGTTGAAGGCCTGAAGCTTTACAAAAATAATTGATTATAGAGATAGCTAAAGGAATTTGGTCTTTGTTTTGTAAAAATAATGTTGTATCATCTGCTAGCTTACTGATTGCTAAGGTTTTCCCAAATACATTTGATTTCTTCACAGATACATCATGACTAACCAGAGTGGACAGCATATCTACAGCTAAAATAAATAAAAGAGGGGACAATGGGCAACCCTGCCTTATTCCACGGCCAATCTGAAATCTTTGTGTAGTACCAAAAGGGAGAGAAACTGAGCTATTCATGTCTCTGTAAATCAATTTTATAACACTAATAAACTGATCACCAAAATTGAAAAGTTCTAAAGATTTAAAAAGAAAAGCATGCTCTATCATATCAAAGGCCTTTCGTCTATCAAGTGACTGTAATCCACCAAATCCATCACCAACCTTATATTATTATGAATAGATCTTCCTTTAAGAAAGCCTGATTGTGATTCGTTAATGAAATCATTAATGCCCACTTTTAATCTATTAACATATATATGTGTGAAAACTTTATAATCATTATTAAGCAATGTAATTGGATGAAAATTATCCATATATCTCATATCTTTATCTGGTTTAGGGATTAATGTAATCGGACCCTGATTTATAGTGGGGCCAAAGAAACCGTCTTCAATGGATTCAACAAAAGCATTATATAATAATATTCTGATATCATTCCAAAAGAATTTGTAAAAATTAGCTGTGAGGCCATCAGGGCCAGTACGTTTGTTTAACTTAAGGTTTTGAACCGCTGAGTCAAGTTCTTCAATATGAAAGTCAGCATCAAAACAATCTCTCCAATCATTGTCAATGTGGGGAATAAAATTTATTATTTTATCAAAAAAATTATTAGAGTAGGATCTGTGCATTCAGCACCATTAATCATTAGTGAAAGGACTGAGTTACTCGATTGTCGTCTTTATTTCTAATCTGCAGAAGTACTTTTTTCACCTTCTTCTATCCATTTAGATTTAGAACGTATATATGCACCTTTAGCTTTCTTACTGTAAAGATTGTCCAGTTATGTATCAGGCATCTTGTAAGGCGACGTACATGGAGACAACGTATATATCAGGCGTCATGTAAGGCGACGCACCTAGTTCAGATGTACTTAGTACTCAGGGGCGTCCCTATCATTTCAGAAGTGAGGGGGACAGAAATGTTATAAATATATATATATATGTATATATGTATACGTTCTTTCATTGGTATGAAAGAACGTTCGCTTTGTTGCGTTTGGTTTAAACAGCTCGTTCGCATCTTTGTGCAGATATCAGAAGGATCCCAGGGCTCCAGATTAACATTTGATGGTGGCTCCAGAAGCAGATTTGGTAGCACAGGGGGTGGAGTGTGGAGGTATTATTAAAAATAAAGATAATTTAATCATAAAATTACTATTGTTTCGCGTTAATAAAAGCAGTGACTTACAATATCACGTTTATTTCTCGGAAATGCACATTTGACAGTAAAGCACTGAGCTTGAGTCGGGAAGCATACAAAATGTACTTTTATTAACAATAGCAATATGTGCAACATCTAATTTTATATGGAAAAAATTTATATATTCTACTCTTATTTAATATAGCAATTTACTTCTTCTACAGTTTTTGTGATTGTGATGTTGTTGTTGTTGTTGTTTTAGTTTTGTTGTTGTTGAAAATATAGTTATTATTTAAGTGATTATGTAGTTATTCTTGTGAGATTCAGTCACAAATTAAAGAAAAGTTTGTTTTAGCAAGGCATTTTGTGATTTTTATTACTTCATACTCAGAAAAGTGCAAATCTTTGACAAAATTTGATTTCTTGATGATTTGATATTTTACAATAGTTATTTTATAATTTCAAACTATAAAGCAAAAAAGTGAAAATCACCACCCGCACCTGATTCTCTCTATATGGCTCTGGTCCAGAGGTAGTCGAGGACGCACTGTGATTGGTTCTCAGTGTGATGTAAACAAAATCCAGCCGTCTTGTCTGCGTTCGCAGGTGGACGTCACGCAAAACCCCGCCCCTCTCTCGCGAACTGTCCGAAGAGAGATGGAGAACACCCGTGTGGAGCGCTAGTTTTAGAATCATACACTTGTCTTTGATTTGTAAAATGTCCCGGGACTGAAAATGCTTTTCAACAGAAAACAGGTCTGCAAACTGATAGAGAAGTCAGCTGATGTTGCCAAGTGTAAACGCGCCGTGTTCTGATTGACTGATGATCCGATCTGCTTGATCAGATCACGGTGATCGCATGTTAATGCTGAGTGTAAACACAGCCACTGTTTCTCAAGCGCTTTCCACGAGCGAAACACGGACAAATGCGTTTCATTTGTTCATAACCACAAATAAACCACTCCCACATGGTTTTGTGCAGTGCTTTTGTAGTCATTTAGCATCCATTTTCTCAGCGATGAAATTTGATTTACAAAACGAGACAAACCGCAGATGCAGATCGCTCCACAAGCCCGTCTGTCCATGTAATTTTCAAATGATTTATGAATAAGAACGGAAAATGACGGCTCCACTTCACATTAGTGTCCAATGAAATTTGAACTTCTTGTGCCAGATCATGGTTGGCTAGTTTATTATAGCTACATGAAAAACGGGAATTGATGAATTATGTAATATTCTAAAATAATGATGATGTTAAAAAACACAGTCAAACCAGGAAACCAGGAGCGCTTTTCAGGTAAAATATGCAAAATCTTCAGAAGCTGAGTGTTTCCTCTGATTAAAAAGCTCTGGTTGGAAAAAAGGATATTAAAACTAATAAAATACATCAACTGAAATAAAATCTAATTAAGCCTATTTTAGCTAGTTGTCAAGGTAACATTTCTAATTTGTGTTTAATTTAACTTCTTGTACTACAATTACTAAAACTAAAATAAATTTATTGTAGAAGAAATATTAAAAAAAAACTTTTTATCTGTTAGACCTGTAATTTGCCACAGTATTTACACCACTTTATTTAAATGCTTCTGCTGATGTTCAAATATAGTGCAAATATACCATGAAGTCACTCAATGAATATTTATTGTCATTATATAAAACTGTTACATTTTACATTTACATGTATTTATTGTAGATGATTTTATACAAAGACACATCACACCCACTTTGTCATCAAGACAAAAATATTCATAGTCTTCAGTGTCAAGTGAGAGGAATAAAAAATACACAGTAATGAAGGAAATTAATGAGACACAGGTGAACAACATAATCAGTTACTATAGTGACAGATAAGAACATACTTAGAAACCATGACGACCAAGCAAACCGAAAGAATACACAGGAAACAATGAGATGCAAACTAAAAGTCTATCAAAATGAAACTAAAACCAAAACTGAACATGACACATATATAAGAGCATCTTAAATATTTTCCATCACAGCGTCCATCTAGAGACTCATGTCTCATATCAAGTTGCATGTATTAAAATTATGAATATATTTGCAGTCATTTTAGATGAAGTTTACTGAACATGTTATTTTCAGAAAAGTAAATGTAAGTGCTTAGTACTAAATAACATACAATAAAAAATAATAATCAAGTCAAATGAAAGAAAACACAGTAAATGTTTGTCTCCATCACCTCATGAGTCATGAAACTGAATCAAATAATTGATCTTAAACAAGTGAAAACATCACAGTTCAAATAGACATTAAAGACTTTAAATGGAGATGATTTGAGTCCAATAACAGAAAACTTCATGATCGTAACTATGAAATATACATTTTCTGAAAAACAGTATGTATTGTGAAAAGAGCTTTACAAGAAAACTGGAATTTAATTTATTTTAATCAAGTCCAAATGGCTTTACTGAATTTTCATAATCTGTTATATGACTCACAGTGGGTAGATTTTTTAATTTTATTTTAATTTATATTATGTTTTTTTATGTTTTATTATTTTATATTGTAAACTATATTTAGTAATATAATCCATTAGATTTCACATTTTAAATGATGTTTTAACTATTGATTACTTTATAATTCAATAAATAATTTACTGGCATTGTGTGAACATGTAATCCATAAGAAAGTAACGGTCCTCTAATTATAGGCATTTTAAAATGTAGTGTAATCTAATTACAAGTACTGAATATTTGTAATCTGGATCACATGTAATCAGTGACTCTCCAGCACTCACTGGATGCAGATGAAGTTGTTTTCTTCAGTTTCAGGACGGCTGATCCAGTGATTATCGCTTTTTCGAATGACTCCAGATCTCACCGTCTTATCGCAGTCGTTCAGTTCAGTGTCGTAATCAGAAGCCCACTGATTGTAGCACACGGTCTGACCGTTGACCCAGAACCAGATCCCCACTGTGCAGGAGTGACGCAGACCCAGCCACACGTGATCGGAGAGAGCGCTCGAGGTCACATCCATCACGCGCTGCTGCATCTGCTCCGAATCCACCGACACCAGGTCCATGTCCCTATCTCTGCAGTATCTCAGAGCTTCAGTCCACGTCTTATTCTCTCGGATCAGAACCAGTTTATCTGCAACACAAACAGAAAGTGAAGCATTTAAACACAGGAACTCATATGAAGAGTGTTGAGTTAAAGCAGCAGGGTTTCCCAAACAGGCTTCCTGAGTTTATGAAAGCTAACAATTAATAAAACCAAATGAGAATATATATATTAAAATGAGGCTGCACAATTAATCAAAATGAATCTGAAATCTTGATATAGCTTAGTGTGATTATCAAATCAAATCAAAGTCTGATGTGTGTTTCAGAGTGAAGCGTGGCACTGTGTTAATTTAAATGAGAGAATATTTTTAAACAGTGCTTTCAGCGTCTCAATTCACAGCAAATGCTGCTTCACATTAACACTGAGTTTAATGTAGTTTACTTTATTTACCAATTTGCATAATTTCCAACTTTTTTGTGGACAGTTTACAGCTTTACACTAGTATTCACCAAAACAAAAGCCTGAGGATTTAAAAGTTTGAAACTGAAGAATTTAAAACATCAATATTAGTATTGTCTCTTGTAGTGTAAAATAAAATGATTTAATTGTACATGGGAGTGAATTAACAACAGTATTATTTGTTTTCATTTTTATAACAGGAGTTATATTATTTTATTTGTTTAGCTGCATGTCTTGTGATCATTAACTGACATCAGAGAACCATGAATGTGTGAATGTTTTGTCAAATTATTGAAACATTAATTTAAATACTTCAAGAAATACTTTCACTGACAGAAAGTTTGGGAATTGCTGGTTAAAGGAATAGTGCAGTCATACTGTAATGATGAGAGAGTTTCTGTAGTTTACATGTAGATGTCAGCAGCTCAGATGATTGATCTACTCACCATCATAACACACAAAGAGATGCTGATCTGAACAGAGCTCGTCTGTCCATCGTCCTTCATCACTGATACCAGTTGATACACAGATGCTGTTTCTGCCATCTTTCGTATTGGGTTCATTAGTTTTCCAGTGTTTAAATATGAAGTTGCTGTTATCTGACCAAACCCAGAATCTGTACAGACCGATCCAGGCTTGATTAGGTGAAGTAAGGTGCTGGTTTATGATGTTCTGGATCTGATTATTCTCACTCTCATTCCTCACACTGACCAGATCTGTGTGATACTGTCTGCAGTGTTTCTGAGCATCAGTCCAGTTCTTCTCCTGTACAGGGACGAATCGTTTACTGCTGCCTTTAAAAGAGAAAGACATTTGTCTGATATTGATTTAGAGAATTAAATACATGTTCTTTCTCTTCTCATTTACCAAGAACATAAAGACAAATCTAATTGTGGTTCATTATTCAAAACTGAGAGTGTTTCATGATGAAAATAATCATGTCTTTTAGAACATTTCTGTTTTAATCACATAATCGAGTCACATTTATTTCTGTAGCATTTAAAATAAAATGTGTCAGTGTTGCAAAGTTCATCAATTACTCAGAAACCAATTCAATTAAGCTATAAGCAGCTTTAGATAATAGTGTCAATTTGGTCGTTTAATTGTTAGTGGTTAGTTAGTTATGTATGATACATATGGATTAACTATCATTGATGGTGAAATGTCTTGTTGTAGCACATTGGTCATCATTCCATTGTCCATCATTGTCCATATAAACACAGTCTCCATCTCCATTTGGTTGTGTTGGTTCCCACTTCCTAAACTGAGACTCTTTTCCTCTGTAGAAGTCAGAGTTATTCAGAGACCAAATCCATGTGTCCTGCAGCCCAATCCAGACACGGTCAGCACTGATCTTCTCTCTCTGTAGGAGCTGTTTTGTGTCATTCAGTTCATTCATGTTATTGATAGTGACCAGATCTGTGTATTTCTCTCTGCAGTATCTCTGAGCTTCAGTCCAGTTCATGTTCTGATTCACAAAGTGATACTGACGCGGAGACGAACTGAGCACGACTGAGGAGAGACACATTCACACAGATCTCACTCATTATATCCACACTGTATTTCAAGAGCTCAGAGTTTCAGTATGTGTTTGATAAAGTGCTCTGAATGGTGCTTTTGTACGTTCAGTGTTTCCACAGGATTTGGTGACACTGTGGAGTTCTAGTGGAAGAACACTGAGTGCATTTTAAAGTTAAACGCATGAATGTGGTGCATTTCCAGTGTTTTGATTTTCAGTGAACAAACTGAATTCTTTGCATCTGCTTGAACTTGAAAGTTGACTGAAACCTCTTTTAGTTGTGACAGCACTAACACTAACTATCATCTTTTGTTTTATTCAAGCACTCATTTAAACACTCACTCACCTGTGAGCAGAACAGACATCAATGTGATTCTCTCCATTTCTGAGGGAAAAACAGAAATCAGTCTCAATAAATGATGCAGACGCTGAACATCTGACCAGATCCAGAACATCAGATCATGTCATTTCTGCTTTATCATTGCTTATTAGATTCTACATCAGTTATAAATACACACATGAAGCTCCTGAAGCTGACGTGTGTCGTGATTCAGTCTGAAAATACACTGAAAATACATAAAACTTACAGTAAAAGCAGCTGTGGTTGCCAGAACCTTTCAGTAAAAAATTATAGCAGCAATATTTTATGTTTACAGATTTAAGTTGCATTTACAGTAAAACATTTTAATGTACATTATTTGTAAAAATATTTCATTAACTGATATATTGCTAATATACCAACCTACTGAAATAATAAAATCTTTAAAACACTGACAACCACCTTAAAAACACAGATTGTGATACAGTTAAAAAGAGAAACCCACATAATGAATCTACTATATGTGTGAAACAATTGATATAGTATTATATTTTTAAATTTTTATATGTTTATCAGACTTTTACTGTATGATATTTAGTGTTTTACAGTTAAGAAATACAAACATTTTTTACAGTGTATTGTTTCATGCTGCACGTTTCTGCTGTTAAAATCTCCAGAGTTAAATTCACACACACATTATGATCTGGTATTGCATTGCTGTTGTAAGTAGGTTTTGCTCATGTAATAGCATATCATTTATTTAATAAATAAATACATTTAGGACACACTTGAGAAATTAAGTATAAGGATACATTTATGAAGTTATTATCACCATCACCTTTGGATTAAGTTTATTTGTTTTTGTTTATTTTCTCTGTAATATAAAAACCCAGATATCAACAGATAAAATGTGCTAAATCCACACATTCACTAGTTAAACAGTGATCAACTTAATATAATGTGATATAAACACTGCTAAATCAATCATATTATAATCAGTGTAAAGTTAAGACTCAGAGTTTCTTACCTGTAGATGTTTGTGATTCAGGTGTGTTTGTGTTTCTTCTTTTATCAGGACAGACTGATATCACTGATCCTCTCTCTTTCTGCTCCTCCCATCTTTGGTTCCCTCCCTTCTTCACTCCTTTCTGTGGCTTGTTTGTTTCTTTGTTCAGGTTTGTTTTCTTCTTTTTTAATAGAGAAATGAAATCGTGAGAAATGAAATAGTTTTACTGAGGTTTTCCTGCTTTCAGATGTTTGTTCTTCAGCTCCACATTCATTGTTCAGCTCTGGACTGGATTGTTGACTCGTTTGTATCCTTTTTAATTTCTCCATAGAAGACATCTGAGATAAAGTCGATACTTCGATGAGAATGCTGAGGTCTGAAAGAACACAAGTTATTTTTGGTTAATTATTTTGAGTAAGTGTTTAATGAATACTGGTATTATTCCTGTACTCATTTCCTCTGTTTATCTAATTTGAATTTTTTCCATTTTAATTTACATATTGTTAGTTATATTTTTACACAGCTGATAGTCATGAATGTCCCAGTGTCCCTCAGGGATGAATAATCAAATACAGAACAGAACTTGAATGTGTGCCGTTGTTATTCATGAAAAAAAAAAACAATCAAACATTCTAACCAGAAAACCAGGAGCTCTTTTCAGGTAAAATGCAAAATCAGCAGAAAAACAGTAAGAGTTTTGTCTTTTTTTTTTCTTTTTTCAGTTGCAAGCATCTGAAATAAAGTAAATGTTAACTAAAATACAAATCTATATATAGATTGTGTGTATGTATATAATCAAACTTCAACCAAAGAGTAATATTGTAGACACGTTTGTGGTGCACAGTTTGAGCTGAAAGGATACACATTATCTGTTGTGTTGCCACATTGTTTGCTACTATGTTATCATGGTAATATTCAGATTCAAATTCGGTTACAGTGCGTCAAACATGCAAATATGAGACAGTAATTCATACCATGTCACATTCAAATACACTATATTGCCATCATTTATGGTCGGAGAGTATCAGTAAGATGATGTTACACCACAAACATGCTGTTCTTCAGCTGTATTTTGTTTTGTTTTCCGGTAAAAACATTCTTAAATCAAGATATATTTACTGGAGATGCAAATGATGCAAAAAGATACTATGTCATTTTATTAGTCTTGTTTTCTGAAAAAATTGATCAAAATGAAGTGAGTTTATGATTAAAACAACAACAAAAACAACATATTTTCTTGTTTTCAATATAAACTCAAAGGAATAGTTCACCCTCAAGATCAGGATGAGTTTGTTTCTTCATCAGGTTTGTAGAAATGTAGTACTGCATCAGTGTCTCATCAATGGATGCTCTGCAGTGAATGGGTGCCGTCAGAATGAGAGTCCAAACAGCTGATAAAAACATCACAATAATCCACAAGTAATCCACAGCACTCCAGTCCATCAGTTAACATCTGGAGAAGACAAAAGATGAAACAAATCCAGCATTAAGACGTTTTTAACTTCAAACCCTTGCTTCCAGATAAAACATAGTATACAATATTTTCAAAATTTTCACTGGAGGAAGTGTTATTATCACACACACATGCGCGCACACACACACACACACACACACTTGAGTGAAAGTCTACACATCTGCTTTGACATTATACAACATTTGAAGTTTGCATCATTTTTCTGCAATGATTGTTGTGGATGTCGACATCTCTGCAGTAGATAATTCTGTATTAATATAAAATATAAGAGCTCCTGTCAGATTCACAGAATTCCTTCACACGCCTCTATTTGAATAGAAAACAGGAAGCCTAATGTAATACAGTATCATTCATTGCATAGTTATGAAACTATATCCTTTCATAATTCAGATGATTTCTGTGACAGGAGCGTTTGGATCGTGTTGTGACTGAAGCAGTCTTCAGAACATCATTAACACAAAGGTGAACTTATTTTTCTTCCTCACTGAACAGTGTGTTAAAGGGTTACTCCACCGCAAAATGAAAAATTTTGTCATTAATCACTTAAACCAGTAAAAGCTTCATTCATCTTCGAAACACAATTTAAGATATTTTAGATGAAAACAGGGAGGCTTGAGACTGTCCCATAGACTGCCAAATAATTAACAGGGGCTACGTTTACACCCAAATAATCTGTTTGCAATCGGATTGAAGGCTCAATCGTATTGAAAAACATTCATATAAACACCTTAATCGATCCCATTGAGCTCGATCCGAATGAAATTTCGATCTGATTGAACGGGATGGTTCATTCCTCTTCTAATACGATTGAGCGTGCATGTAAACACTCGATCGGGTTGAACCACGAAACTGAAAGTACTGCGCATGTGCAATGATGCAGAAATAACATAATGACATATGACGCACAGAATGAAGTGTTGTATAAATGTGTGTCCTGTCATTATAAAACTCTCCTTTAACTCGGCAACTGTGAAGTGGAGCAGGACAACCTTGTTTTAGATACTCATCCACAGGCAACCCGTTTTTGGCGTGGGGGGGGGTTTTTTTTTTTTTTTTGCGTGATAAATATGAGCAGCACAGCAGTTTATATGTATTTTTATCCATAAACGGGTAAATATTAATTCTGCTGTTAAAAACAAATAAAAAAACGGTGTAGGAGAGTGGTTATTGCAATCAGTGAGAAACTCTATATTATCTATGTCACTTTTCACTTTCACTATTTGAGCAGTGTGTGCATGTCAAAAAATCTATTCCGATTTGAAGCTTGGGACATATAAACGTGCACATCAACCCGATCACTTTATTTAGCGTTCATGTAAACACTACAATCAGATTCATGAATCGTAATGAATTTAGTCCGATTGAACCAAAAAGTCTGCATGTAAACGTAGCCAGTGTTAAGGTCCAGGAAAGTATGAAAAGCTTTGTCAGAATAGTCCATCTGTCATCAGTGATTCAACCCTAACGTTATGAAGCGACGAGAATACTTTTTGTACATGGAGAAAACAAAAATAACAACTTTATTCAACAATTCGTCTCCTCCGTGTCTCTCCAAATTGTTGTAGTGTAGTTTTGTTTTTTCTGAGCAGTACGCAGGCAGTGTACGCTCTTCTGTATCAGCCGCACTGCACTGATGCGCTGTTTGCTTTCAAACCAAAGTGTAAATACACGTAAAAAAACATATCCTTGTGGCACAGCTGATACAGAGGAGTGTAAGCCGCTTGCATACTAGTCAGAATTGCCAAAATGGCGCTACGCTGATTATAATAGCAATAATATATCTCATGCAAGCATAAAAATGTACTGAAATGAAAAAAAAATAAAACCTATTTCAAAATATGATTAGCCATACCTGTATATCTCATAAAAAAATAAAGATTAGAATTAAAATGAAAACAGAAAATAAAAGTATAAAAACTAGAACAAAATATGAATATTATATTTCATGCAAGCTTGAAGATTTACTACAATTAATTTTTAAACTAGAAAAATAAAAACTAATTCAAAGTACTATTAACTAGGCTATATATTATACAAGCATACAGATCACATGATGTCAGTTTGTGAAGATATGTGACTAAATATCTGAATTAAACTCTAAATATCCCAAAAAGTGTCTGTTAAAAGGTTGATTTAGTTTATAACACTTGTAATTTCTTTCATTTAGGAATGATTGAAAGCTTTTTCAGCACATAAATGTTCATTGCTCTTTCTTATGTTACTGCTTATGCATTATTTAGGACAAACTGGAAGTGCATTCAAGAAAACAATGATGAAATTGGCATTAATTCGGTCCAGAGAGAATCTCTGTGATTTTCCAGCTTACAGGGAACTGGATCTGGTAATGTTTTCTCGAAGTTATAAACAAAAGTTATTCCAGTAACATTAATAGAACATTTTTTTCAAACGTCTCTGGTATTTAATAATGTTTTCAAATCATTAGCTCAAAAAAAACGTTTATTTATACATCATTCATGGGATGTTTTTTGTTCCTGAAATGTTTAGTTGGATGTTCAAGTAACTTTTTTAAATGTTAGAATTTGTTTCAGAACATTCAGAGAACATTCAAAAGTAACATTCCCATAATATTTGCAATATACTGTAATTGTAATAACACATTTTTACCTTAATAGAAACATTAGTAGAACGTTCTTAGAACATATTTGTGTTATGTTTGGGTTTGTGTCTGCACTGAAGTGTGTTTGATTGTGTGTGAATGATGCCAGCAGGTTCATTATGTTGTTTAATGACACCTGAGCGTTTGCACATGTGATATTCTTCTTATTTCTGAAAGAACATAGAAACAACCCTGAACCAAAGGTGCTTAAACAGCCAAATTCTGGATCAGTCTATGGAATGAATCTGTTTGAAGCATTTGGAAGATGCTTTTATGCATTTTATTCATTGTGAAGGTGCTTTTATGTACATTTTCAGTTGTGTTTTGTTTTTCTCGTATTACAGAAGCTTCTGTTTGTGGTTTGAGCTTATTTGATCTTCATGTTTTTGTTCAAGAGTCCATTTGTGGGGCGTGGCTTTAAGAAACTCTCTAATGATGTTATGCAGTCAGCCAGTGCTGCTGTCAATCATCTTCTGGCCCCACACACATCCGCTTCTATTATTACTCCCCTTCTATTAATACAGTATGTCCCCAAAACCTTCAAACTGGCTGTTATTAAGCCTCTCATTAAAAAAACACAAATTTACCCCAAAGAACTAGTTAATTATAGACCAATCTCGAATCTTCCTTTTCTGTCCAAGATACTAGAAAAGGTAGTATCCTCACAAATATATTCCTTCTTAGAGAAAAATGGCATCTGTGAGGGTTTCCAGTCAGGATTTAGACCGTATCATAGTACTGAGACTGCTCTCCTTAGAGTTACAAATGACCTGCTCTTATCATCTGATCGTGGTTGTATCTCTCTATTAGTGCTATTGGATCTTAGCACTGCGTTCAACACTATTGACCACAACATTCTTTTGAATAGACTAGAACATTTTGTTGACATTAGTGGAAGTGGATTAGCAGGTTCAAATCATACTTATCTGACCATCATCAATTCGTAGCAGTGAATGTAGAAGTATCATATCGATCACAAGTGCAGTATGGAGTATCTCAAGGCCCAGTACTAGGGCCGTTACTCTTCACGCTTTACATGTTACCCTTGGGAGATATCATCAGGAAACACAGTGTTAGCGTTCACTGTTATGCTGATGATACTCAGCTCTATATTTCCTTGCGGCCCGTGAAACATACCAATTTGAAAAACTAATGGAATGCATAGTTGATTTAAAAAACTGGATGACGAGAAATTCTTACTGCTACATTCTGAAAAAAAGGTGTATATATATAGGGACCCAAAAAACTCTGCATGTAATAACCTAGAACACTGTCCAAGACTTGATGGCTGCTCTGTCAATTCTTCGTCATCAGTTAGGAACCTTGGTGTGCTATTTGATAGCAACCTTTCCTTAGAAAGCCACGTTTCTAGCATTTGTAAAACTGCATTTTTCCATCTCAAAAATATATCTAAATTACGGCCTATGCTCTCAATGTCAAATGCAGAAACGTTAATTCATGCGTTCATGATCTCAAGGTTAGATTATTGTAATGCTTTATTGGGTGGTTGTTTTGTACGCTGTGACAGGGTGAAGAAGCACACGACACGAGGATAGAGGTGAGTTCCCCGAAGGGTGGATTTTATTGACCAGAACGTGGGGAAATAGCCAACGTGAGGGGTTTTCCAGTGCTCGGTGCTCGGCCTTCTCTCTTCCTCTCTGTCCTCCTCTCCATGCACAATGCTGTGTGGGTCCGTGAAGTCCGTGCGAAGTGAGGGCTGGCGGTCACACACTGCTGTTTGGGGAAATAACAGCTGTAAGTTAGCCAAGTCTTTGGAGACATCTCTCACCTCGGTGTTCACTGGTGCGGCTTATAAAGCCGAGGCTTGATGGGGCACAGGTGTGCCTGCTCTGTTTCCAGGGCGACGCTGATGAGCGCTCGGGACACGTGTCACAACACTTAATAAACAAACTCCAGCTGGTCCAAAATGCAGCAGCTAGAGTTCTTACTAGAACCAGGAAGTATGATCATTTTAGCCCGGTTCTGTCAGCACTGCACTGGCTCCCTATCAAACATCGTATAGATTTTAAAAATCTTGCTTATTACTCACAAAGCCCTGAGTGGTTTAGCACCTCAGTATTTGAACAAGCTCTTATTGCATTATAGTCCTCCACATCCGCTGCATTCTCAAAACTCTGGCAATTTGATAATACCTAGAATATCAAAATCAACTGCGGACAGCAGATCCTTTTTTTATTCAGTGCCAGAACTCTGGAATAACCTACCTAACGGGAGGCAGACACACTCTGTCATTTTAAATCTAGATTAAAGACCCATCTCTTTAACCTGGCTTACACATAACACACTAACACATTTCTAATATTCAAATCCATTAAAGGGTTTTTAGGCTGAATTAATTAGGTCAGCTGGAACCGGGAACACTTCCCGTAACACCCGATGTACTTGCTACATCGTTAGAAGAATGGCATCTACGCTAATATTAGTCTGTTTCTTTCTTATTCCGAGGTCACTATAGCCACCAGATCCAGTCTGTATCCAGATCAGATGGTCACTACAGTCACCCAGATCCAGTTTGAATCCAGTGCAGACGATGGATCAGCACCTAGAGAGGACCTCTTCAGCCCTGAATGCGGAGACCAGGGTCTATATTCACAAAAACATCTTAAGGCTAAAAATAGCTCCTAACTTGCAGATTTAGGAAAAAATCTTTAAAATAGTGGGCATGTCAGTTCTAAATTTAGGACTCCTAAATTTTTGCTCTAAGAGTATTTCACAAAGCGTTTTAGCGCTAAAACTGGCTCCTAAATCTGTGAAATAGGAGTAGTGAAGAGGACTCCTAAGTCACTAAGACCAAGTCTGAACTATATTAAAATGGCTGTTGTCAGCAATCTACCTCGGAATATAAACATTTGACGATAATGAGCTTTTAAAAAGGTTTTGCCTTGGTTTGGATGTTATCCCAACTCCAAATGTTTGATTATATCCTTAATATATAGCTGTTATTGCGTCCAGTTTGGTTTTCTTTTATGTTTGCATGTCTTACTATCAGCCATGATTATTCTGCTAATTAAAAGGCTGTTTATATGCATGTTACCAAAATTTTATTAGTAGCTTAGTCGCAGAAAAAAAAAATTCACATGAAGTGGCGAAATCACAAACCATTAACGGCTGGTCTATGTGGTAATATAGTACATTGGGCAGGACATCCATATGTTCATCGACCTTAACTATGGCTTATCTTCTGAGATATGTATGTAGTAACAACTTTACATGGCAGCTAAATCTATTATTAGCCTAGAAAAAGTGGGCATGTTTGTGCGGAGTGTGAAAACTGAACAGTAGCACACTTGGGCTACTGCATGACAGATGGAGGTGCCGTTGTGATCATTTGCTCTTAAAATACATCATTTTTGGTCATACAGATAAGAGTTATGAATCTTTTGTATCTGTAAAGACTCTACGTTTATCCATGTGCACTCAGAATAGCAACGAAATGTTGCACTTTTGTCAAATAATTAAAGCAAACAGGATGCGCTTTCTGCCATCTCGGACTCTGTGAACTTGAGGGCATCACTTCGAAAGTCCGTGGATGCTTGCTTATTACAAAATATATATAGAGAGAGAGTGAAACTTTTAAATGAACCAATTCAAACAGAAAACAAATATTCTCACATTATGTAATCCGTATGAAACCTGCAGGTGCTGTGGAGATGAGTCACTGTCGCAGACTTCATCTCTTAACCTGAAAACAGAAAACACTAGTGTAACAATGAATTACGACGTTACAATAAATTAAAACGTTAATGCAGTGTACTTGCTGTTTTTCCCTAACAAATTCATAATCATTATATTTGCCGGTGCACTGTGGCAAGCCTTTTTTGTGTGCGCTTGAGCGCTTATTAGGCTATGTAGGCAATCAAAGGCTCATTATTATGATTTATATGGTTTATTAAAGCTGCAGTCGGTAATTTTTGGGGCTTGCGTCTGGCAGAAGAACATTGTAGCCGGAGCTACTTCTCTCCAATATAAACAAAATCCACTGCTCCCGGCTCTTCTGGTCCAATCAGCGCAGGGCTGTGTCACAGTGTTGTTTTATGTTGAAAATGTAAAATATATATATAATGAGCGAGTACATCATGAATCCATTTTCCAAACCGTGTTTTTGTCTTATCCTGAATCACTACGGTACACCTATAATAAGTGTTTATATTCGGACTATTTTAGTCTGGTTGGGGTTGGCAATGCTTGCCATAGATGTAAACAGAGAGAAGTAGCTCCGGCTACAAAGTTCTTCCGCCAGATGCGAGCCCCAAAAGTTACCCACTGCAGCTTTAATAAAAGTGCAACTAATAGTCAACTAATGCTTAAAATGAATGACTTCTAGTTGACCAGAACAATCTTTAGTCGAGGGCAGCCCTAATGCATATTGACTAATTGTTTATGAGAAGCATACATATAAGAGGCTGACAATTAGCTAAATATATATATTGCCTACTTGTTTAATTAGTGACACTTTGCCTGATTTTGAAATCTTTATTTTAATGTGGCAATTAACATTTTATTTTAAAACCTTTATTTGAATATGGCAATATAATATTGTGTTCTACAATATTTCTATGAATAAATCTGTGACAGAGACTATCAGCCAATCACTGTGTGCATAGTTAGTAAGTATGCTGACATCATCCATAGCAACGAGGTCAACCCCACCCCCTTGCTCTTAGGACTTCTGTCTATTCCTTAGTAATAGTTTGTCTCAGCAGCTTTGTGAATAGGTTTTAAGAAAAAAACTCTTAGATAAAAACTTTTACTGCTATTTAGGAGAACTCTTAGTGGTAAGATAAAATGTTTTCTGAATACGGGCCCAGGACAACTAGATGAGCCCCAGAGACAGATCCCCTATGAAGACCTTGCCTCAGACAGCCACCAGGACAAGATCACAGGAACCAGATGAGTCCTCTGCACAATCTGACTTTGCTGCAGCCTGGAATTAAACTGCTGGTTTCGTCTGGTCAGAGGAGAACTGACCCCCGACTGAGCCTGGTTTCTCCCAAGGTTTTTTCTCCATTCTCTCACTGATGGAGTTTTGGTTCCTTGCCGCTGTCGCCTCTGGCTTGCTTAGTTGGGGACACTTCATTTACAGCGATATCGTTGACTTGATTGAACAGATACTATTTAAACTGAACTGAGCTGGATGATGACATCACTGAATTCAATGATGAACTGCCTTTAACTGAAAATTGAGTGTTTACTATTGTCATTTTGCATTATTGACACACCATTTTCCTATTTAATACTGTAAAGTTGCTTTGACACAATCTGTATTGTTAAAAGTGCTGTATAAATAAAGGTGACTTGACTTGTCCTACTATGAGCAGCAGTTTTGAGAAAGAGGGCGGGGTTGTTGCGTCTCCTCCATCGTTATATGACCACGCCCCTCAAAGCATCCCATCTCTGGCTCCTCCCCTTCACCTGCCCCTTCCTGTGAGAAACCCTGCAGAGAGGAAGAGGAGGGTGAGGAGCTTCTACCGGGAACTGATTCCTAAAGATCGCGTCAAGCAGCAGAATGGGCCGAACCTGTGGAGCAGCAGAGATCCGTTCCACATCGAAACCAGAGTCATCGAGGAGCTGTTCAGACACACCATCATTCACAACAACCAGACACGCTTCTGTGAAACATCTCAGACCGCAGGTGAGACACACTGAAACTAGCCAAGGCAAAATTCTCATTTTTGTTTAAGTTATAGTATTAGAATAAATTAACCTAAGTCTATATAGGCAAAGGGGTCATATGACATTGCTAAAATATTTATTGTATGTATTTGGTGTAATGCAATCTGTTTATGCGGTTTAAAGTTAAAAAAAAATAAAATAAAATAATCCACATACTGTACATTATTGTTGCTCCTCTATGCCCCGCCTTTCTGAAACGCTATCCATTCTGGAAAGTGAGGTGTGGTCCGATTAGGGTCAAACAACTAAAAATCAAGTCAGGAATCTTTGTGTGATTCTGGAGACAGACCTTAGTTTCAGTAGTCATGTCAAAGCAATAACTAAATCAGCATACTATCATCTAAAAACCATTCCAAGAATTAGATGTTTTGTTTCCAGTCAAGACTTGGAGAAACTTGTTCATGCCTTTATCACCAGCAGGGTGGACTATTGTAATGGTCTCCTCACCGGCCTTCACAAGAAGACCATTAGACAGCTGCAGCTCATCCAGAACTCTGCTGCCAGGATTCTGACTAGAACCAGAAAATCTGAGCATAACACACCAGTCCTCAGGTCCTTACACTGGCTTCCAGTTACATTTAGGATTGATTTTAAAGTACTTTTTACTCGTTTATAAATCACTCAATGGCATAGGAGCTAAATACATAGCAGATATGTTCACTGAATATAAAACTAACAGAGCACTCAGATCATTAGGATCGAGTCAGTTAGAAATACCAAGGGTTCAACACAAAACAAGGGGAGTCTGCTTTTCGTTATTATGCCACCCACAGTTGGAATCAGCTTCCAGAAGAGACCAGATGTGCTAAAACATTCGCCACATTTAAATCCAGACTCAAAATCTTTTTTTAAATAATTTTAAAAGTTTTTTAAACTCCTTGTTTTTATTGTTGTGATTATTTTTTATCATTATTTTAATTTCTTTTATGTAAATCAAAGGAATGCAAATTACCATTGTGTATGAAATGTGCTATTGCCTTGCCTTATTCTTGTCTTCCTCGTCTCTGTTTATTTCATGTGTCTTTTTTTTTTCCTATTAATTTACATATTGTTGTTAATTTTTTATACAGCTGATAGTCATGAATGTCTCAGTGTCCGTTCGGGAAGAATATCAGATACGGGACAGATTGAATCTTCAGGACAGAATTTGGATGTGTGCTGTTTTTCATCAAGATGAAGATGATGGTAAAAAAAACCCCCACAATTGAACCAGGAAACCAGGAGCGCTTTTCAGGTAAAATATGCAAAATCATCAGAATCTGAGTGTTTTGTCTAATTAAACAGTGTTTTTAAAACTAATTATTATTTTAGCTAGTTGCCAAGGGAACATTTTCTCATTTCTGTTTAATTTAATGTCTTGTACTAAAATAACTAAATAAATAAAAATAATGAATAATATTTATTTAAAAAAAAATAATAATAAAATTATTATAGCAGAAATATTTCAGTTCCAAACAAACCTCAAAAAACTGTTTCTGTTGTATTTCTTTGAAATAAATGCTACTTGTTTTGATATTTTTATATATAATTCAAAGACATTATTTGGTGTTTCTAAATTATTATTTTTATTGTTGTTGTTTTTGCATCACTGTATGTATTTGTAGATCCTGTATTTTTTCTGCAATATTGAAGTATCAATAAACTCTATTTTCATCACATTTTAACCTTCACCACTTCATTTAAATGCTTCTGCTGATGTTCAAATATAGTACAAATATTCCATGAAGTCACTCAATGAATATTTATTGTCATTATATAAAACATTATCCATTTTACATTTACATGTATTCATTGTAGGTGATTTTATACATAGAAACATCACACCCACTTTGTCATCAAGCCAAAATATTCAGTCTACAGTGTCAAGTGAGAGGAATTACACAGTAATGAAGTTAATGAGACACAGGTGAACAACATAATCAGTAACTACCCTTACAAAAAAGTAGTATAGTTCAAGTTTATTTTATTAAGTATGCTTAAGTAAAGTTCAAGTATATTTTTAAGTATACTTTATGTAGCAATTATACAAATATCAGTGTTCTAGTAGTATACTTGTAAGTGCACTGTTTCAATACTCCTTGGGGCTAAATTGGCTAACTTTCTAGTATATAAAAGTATATTTTTAAGTATACTTTAAGTATAACAGTAGCAAACTTTGAGTACACAACTAGTTTACCTCTATGTTTGTAGTTTGTACTGCAATTATACTAAAAGTGAACTTATAGGTATACTGAGAGATTACTAATTAAATACTTTGTACACTTTCAAGTATAGTCTCAGTAAACTACTAGTTTAGTAGTTTTATACTGCAAGTATACTCATAACTTTTCTTTAAGTGAACTTTACATCATACTTTAAGTATACTACTATGTCCCTATTTAGGTTTAATTTGGATATATTTTTGTTACATGAATATCTGAACATACAAAACATCCAAAAAAGAACGAACAGGGTTGAAAAGTGAAAGTGACAGTGAAAGTGAAAGTGACGTGACATCAGCCAAGTATGGTGACCCATACTCAGAATTAGTGCTCTGCATTTAACCCATCCGAAGTGCACACACACAGCAGTGAACACACACACACACTGTGAACACACACCCGGAGCAGTGGGCAGCCATTTTATGTTGCGGCGCCCGGGGAGCAGTTGGGGGTTCGATGCTTGCTCAAGGGCACCATCGTGGTATTGAAGGTGGAGAGAGAACTGTACATGCACTCCCCCCACCCACAATTCCTGCCGGCCCGAGACTCGAACTCACAACCCTTCGTGGGGTCCGACTCTTAACCATTAGGCCACGAAAATCTGCTTGTAAAAAAAAAATTTTATTCTAGCTTCATATTCTTTTTTTAAACATTAATGGTAAGTTTCATAAAAAATAAAGAAATAACATTTTGAACAAAAACCTGAAAAGAGACTATGAATTGGATTCAGAATGATAATCAAAACGTAGATGGAGATCAAGTGAGAGGAATAAAAAAATACAAAGTAATGAAGGAAATTAATGAGACGCAGGTGAACAACATAATCAGTTACTACAGTGACAGATAAGAACATACTTAAAAACCATGACTACCAAGCAAACCGAAAGGAAACACAGGAAACAATGAGAACCAAACTAAAAGTCCATGAAACAATATATTGTATCGGTTAAAATTATCATAATGCTTTGTCTGGAAATTACCGTTTAATTTGAATTATGTTGTCAAAACACTCTAATCATGCAATAGCAAGGGGGAGTTGATACTGTTTCCTATGCAGTGACGTTAGCCAATCATATCAGTCGCTGATTACTAAGAAGCCTTAAAAGACCAGGGGTCTCATTTATAAACGTTGCGTATGCACAAAATAGGCATAGAAACTACGTACGCAATTTTTTCCGCACATATCGGGATTTATAATAAATAAACATGGCGTAAATATGTACGCACTGTACGGACATTCTCTACCATGCGTACGCACTATTTTTAATGTAGTGAGAAAATTAATGACGTAAACAACGATTTTAAACTCTGTTTTCATGTCGATATACACATTTACATTATTCCACTCGCATTAAAGGAGATTAACACTGAAATTACATAATTTTACAAACAACATAATTGCATAATTTCATTAACAATAAACATAATTTTCCTGTGACATGTTATTTTTTAATGACAGCGAGGAGTTCTATAGGTGCACTGTAATTAATCTTGAAACTAAACTACAGATCACGTTATGAGAAATATTTTAGCTAGATCAATGATGCGCACTTACTGCGATATTATGGCGGACACTGAGGGATTACTGTACAACCACAGCTGCACGGAGGTGTTAATGTCGTGTGAAGTCAACTAACATTATGAAAAATTCCACCATATTTGAATGACACAACTTGGAGAAAACTGTAAGATTTGCATGTTTCCTTTTTACAATAATTTGTCAGTGACGCACCAAATCAGACAGTACACTGCAAATATGGGCTTATCGGTTTCCACTAAAAAAGCTAAAATATGTTTTTTCTTATCAGCAAAACTGCATACATTTAATTTGAAATAACTGAAATTGTATTTGGCCAGTGTAAAAGAATGAGATAATCTAAAATATCTAAGAACTATTTGAAACCATTTAGTTTTTATGGAAATTTTCGTATATGTATTCTAAAACATAGCAAGGATACTATTTCCCTACTGTCTCTGTGTTAAACATGGGGTCACGTGCATGGGAATATGCATGGAAATTATATGCAGATGAGGTTATGCATAGTAAAACTAGCCGTTGTAAGCTCCATATAGGGTGATTTCGGGGAGGGGTCAAGGTGGAGATGCACGCACGCACCTGACTGGGATTTATAGATAGATTTTTGCACAGGTTCTGGCGTGTGCATGGTTTTATAAATCTGAAAACTTTTGGGCGTACACAAAATCTAGCTTTTGTGCCTACGTAAAATTTTAGGATGAAATCTAAGGAGAGTTTTATAAATGAGACCCCAGCTCCTTAAAAACAACCTGTTTCTGAAAGTTCAGAAAGAGGGTTGAAAATAATACATTTTCTACTTATTTAGTTATTTTTTTTTTTTTTGCAAAAAACTTTATTAACATTATGAGTAAACCTCAAAGAGCATGTTAAAATAATAATAAAAAACATGTCATGACCCCTTTAAAATGTAGTGTAATCTAATTACAAGTACTGAATATTTGTAATCTGGATCACATGTAATCAGTGACTCTCCAGCACTCACTTGGTGCAGATGAAGTTGTATCTATCAGTTTCAGGGCGGCTGATCCAGAGCTGATCACGGGTCCGAATGACTCCGGATCTGACCGTCTTATCGCAGTCGTCCAGTCCAGTGTCGTAATCAGAAGCCCACTGATTGTAGCACATGGTGTGACCATTGACCCAGAACCAGACTCCCAGTATGCGGGACTGACGCAGACCCAGCCACACGTGATCGGAGAGAGCGCTCGAGGTCACATTCATCACCCGCCGCTGCATCTGCTCCGAATCCACCGACACCAGGTCCATGTCCCTATCTCTGCAGTATCTCAGAGCTTCAGTCCACGTCTTATTCTCTCGGATCAGAACCAGTTTATCTGGAAACAAACAGAAAGTGAAGCATTTACACACAAGAACTCATATGAAGAGAGTTGTGTTTTTGAGCATTTCATTTTTATATATTTTATTTGTTTAGCTGCATGTCTTGTGATCATTAACTGACATCAGAGAACCATGAATGTGTGAATGTTTTGTCAAATTATTGAAACATTAATTTAAAGACTTCAATACTTTCATTGACAGAAAGTTTGGAAATTGCTGGTTAAAGGAATAATGCAGTCATACTGTAATGATGAGAGAGTTTCTGTAGATGTACAGCAGCTCAGATGATTGATCTACTCACCATCATAACACACAAAGGGATGCTGATCTGAACAGCACTCGTCTGTCCATCGTCCTTCATCACTGATACCAGTTGATACACAGATGCTGTTTCTGCCATCTCTCGTATTGGGTTCATCACTTTTCCAGTGTTTGAATATGCATTTGCTGTTATCTGACCAAACCCAGAATCTGTACAGACCGATCCAGGCTTGTTTATCTGAAGTTAGGTTCTGGATCTGATTATTCTCACTCTCATTCCTCACACTGGCCAGATCTGTGTGATACTGTCTGCAGTGTTTCTGAGCATCAGCCCAGTTCTTTTTCTCCTGTACAGGGACGAATCCTTTACTGCTGCCTTTAAAAGAGAAAGACATTTGTCTGATATTGATTTAGAGAATTAAATACATGTTCTTTATCCTCTCATTTACCAAGAACATAAAGACAAATCTAATTGTGGTTCATTATTCCAAACTGAAAGCGTTTCATGATGAAAATAATCAAGTCTTTTAGAACATTTCTGTTTTAATCACATAATCAAGTCACATTTATTTCTGTAGCATTTAAAATAAAATAAGTGTCTGTGTTGCAAAGTTCATCAATTAGACAGAAACCAATTCAATTCAACTATAAACAGCTTTAAAGAAGATAATTTGCTTAATTAATAGTGCAAAGCTCATCAGATATAAAACATCTAGCTGAACTCGCCATTATAGCAGATGAAATGTTTTGTTTTACTACATCGGTCATCATGCCATTGTCCATCATTGTTCATATAAATACAGTCTCCATCTCCATTTGGTTGTGTTGGTTCCCACTTCCTGAACTGAGACTCTTTTCCTCTGTAGAAGTCAGAGTTATTCAGAGACCAAATCCATGTGTCCTGCAGCCCAATCCAGACACGGTCAGCACTGCTGTTCACTCTCTGTAGGAGCTGATTTATGTCATTCTGTTCATTCATGTCATTGATAGTGACCAGATCTGTGTATTTCTCTCTGCAGTATCTCTGAGCTTCAGTCCAGTTCTTGTTCTGATTCACAAAGTGATACTGACGCGGAGACGAACTGAGCACGACTGAGGAGAGACACATTTAACGGTGTTTTGATTTTCAGTGAACAAACTGAATTCTCTGCATCGGGTTGAACTAGAAAGTTGACTGAAACCTCTTTTAGTTGTGACAGCACTAACACTAACTATCAGCACTAGTACTAGTCAAGCACTCATTTAAACACTCACTCACCTGTGAGCAGAACAGACATCAATGTGATTCTCTTCATTTCTGAGGGAAAAACAGAAATCAGTCTCAATAAATGATGCAGACGCTGAACATCTGACCAGATCTAGAACATCAGATCATGTCATTTCTGCTTTATCATTGCTTATTAGATTCTACATAAGTTATAAATACACACATGAAGCTCCTGAAGCTGACGTGTGTCGTGATTCAGTCTGAAAATACACTGAAAATACATAAAACTTACAGTAAAAGCAGCTGTGGTTGCCAGAACTTTTCAGTTAAAATTTACAGCAGCAATGTTTTAGGTTTCATGGATTTAAGTTGCATTTATTTCTAAAAAAGGTATTTCATTAACTGATATGATGCTTACGGAGCCCCTAAAGGTTCATTGTGGTGGAAAAAAATCAGAGTGAGTGAAAAAATTTGGGGTGGGAGGAAAAAATATATTTTTTATTTTTTTGCGTTCTCTCGCAAAACTTTTGCGTTCCCTCGAGAAACTTTGCGTTCCCTCGCAAAACTTTTGCATTCTCTCGCAAAACTTTTGCGTTCTCTTGCAAAATTATTTGCATTCCCTCGCAAAACATTTGCGTTCTCTCGCAAAATTATTTGCGTTCTCTCGCAAAACTTTTGCGTTCTCTCGCAAAATTATTTGCGTTCCCTCGCAAAACATTTGCGTTCTCTCGCAAAATTATTTGCGTTCCCTCGCAAAACATTTGCGTTCTCTCGCAAAATTATTTGCTTTCCCTCGCTCCGTTCCCACGGCTCTCACACAGTGTTTTACATTAAGTGTTTTAGTATGTCCCAAAACCGTGCCGTAATAAGCATGCACTGACTATTTCTCCAAGTTCAAAACAAAACTCTACGAACCGCTCCATTGTGAACTTATGGAGCTGTATAAACCACTACAAGCTGTAAAGTAAACAGGAAGTGTTTGTCCGAACTCAGCTGGTTTTGCGAGAGAACGCAAACGTTTTGCGAGGGAACGCAAATATCTTTGCAAGAGAACGCAAAAGTTTTGCGAGGGAACGCAAATAATTTTGCGAGAGAACACAAAAGTTTTGCGAGGGAACGCAAAGTTTCTCGGGGGAACGCAAAAGTTTTGCGAGAGAACGTAAAAAAATAAAAAATAAATGTTTTTCTCCCACCCCAAATTTTTTTCACTCACTCTGATTTTTTTCCACCACAATGAACCTTTAGGGGCTCCGTAGGTGCTAATATACCAACCTACTGAAATAATAAAATCTTTAAAACACTGACAACCACCTTAAAAACACAGATTGTGATACAGTTAAAAAGAGAAACCCACATAATCTAATCTACTATATGAATGAAACAATGAAACAAGTACTATAAAATTACATTTCTAACAGTTTATATAGTTATCAGACTTTTACTGTATGATTTTTAGTGTTTTACAGTTAAGAAATATGAACATTTTTTACAGTGTATTGTTTTATGCTGCACGTTTCTGCTGTTAAAATCTCCAGAGTTAAATTCACACACACATTATGATCTGGTATTGCATTGCTGTTGTAAGTAGGTTTTGCTCATGTAATAGTGTATAATTTGTTTAATAAATAAATAAATATAGTACAAATATTAATACAGGGCACACTTGGGAAAGTTTCTCTGTAATTTTTCTCTATAAAAACCCAGATATCAACAGAGAAAATGTGCTAAATCCACACATTCACTAGTTAAACAGTGATCAGCTTAATATAATGTGATATAAACAATGCTAAATCAATCATATTATAATCAGTGTAAAGTTAAGACTCAGAGTTTCTTACCTGTAGATGTTGTGATTCAGGTGTGTTTGTGTTTCTTCTTTTATCAGGACAGACTGATATCACCGATCCTCTCTCTTTCTGCTCCTCCCATCTTTGGTTCTCTCCCTTCTTCACTCCTTTCTGTGGCTTGTTTGTTTCTTTGTTCAGGTTTGTTTCCTTCTTTTTTTAATAGAGAAATGAAAGCGTGAGAAATGAAATAGTTTTACTGAGGTTTTCCTGCTTTCAGATGTTTGTACTTCAGCTCCACATTCATTGTTCAGCTCTGGACTGGATTTTTGACTCGTTTGTATCCTTTTTTAATTTCTCCAGAGAAACATCTGAGATAAAGTAGATACTTTGATGAGAATGCTGAGGTCTGAAAGAACACAAGTTATTTTTGGTTAAATATTTTGAGTAATTGTTTAATGAATACTGGTATTATTCCTGTACTCATGTCCTCTGTTTATCTCATTTGAATTTTTTCCATTTTAATTTACATATTGTTAGTTATATTTTTACTCAGCTGATAGTCATGAATGTCCCAGTGTCCCTCAGGGATGAATAATCAAATACAGGATAGAACTTGAATGTGTGCCGTTGTTATTCATGAAAAAAAATAAACAATCAAACAATCTAACCAGAAAACCAGGAGCACTTTTCAGGTAAAATGCAAAATCAGCAGAAAAACAGTAAGAGTTTTTTTTTTTTTTTTTTCTTTTTTCAGTTGCAAGCATCTGAAATAAAGTAAATGTTAACTAAAATACAAATCTATATATAGATTGTGTGTATGTATATAATCAAACTTCAACCAAAGAGTAATATTGTAGACACGTTTTTGTGGTGCACAGTTTGAGCTGAAAGGATACACATTATCTGTTGTGTTTGCCACATTGTTTGCTACTATGTTATCATGGTAATATTCAGATTCAAATTCGGTTACAGTGCGTCAAACATGCAAATATGAGACAGCAATTCATACCATGTCACATTCAAATACACTATATTGCCATCATTTATGGTCGGAGAGTATCAGTAAGATGATGTCACACCACAAACATGCTGTTCTTCAGCTGTATTTTGTTTTGTTTTCCGGTAAAAACATTCTTAAATCAAGATATATTTACTGGAGATGCAAATGATGCAAAAAGATACTATGTCATTTTATTAGTCTTGTTTTCTGAAAGAATTGATCAAAATGAAGTGAGTTTATGATTAAAACAACAACAAAAACAACATATTTTCTTGTTTTCAATATAAACTCAAAGGAATAGTTCACCCTCAAGATCAGGATGAGTTTGTTTCTTCATCAGGTTTGTAGAAATGTAGCACTGCATCAGTGTCTCAGCAATGGATGCTCTGCAGTGAATGGGTGCCGTCAGAATGAGAGTCCAAACAGCTGATAAAAACACCACAATAATCCACAAGTAATCCACAGCACTCCAGTCCATCAGTTAACATCTGGAGAAGACAAAAGATGAAACACATCCAGAATTAATACGTTTTTTAACTTCAAACCCTTGCTTCCAGATAAAACATAGTATACAATATTTTCAAAATTTTCACTGGAGGAAGTGTTATTACACACACACACACACACACACACACACTTGAGTGAAAGTCTACACATCTGCTCTAACATTATACAACATTTGAAGTTTGCATCATTTTTCTGCAATGATTGTTGTGGATGTCGACATCTCTGCAGTAGATAATTCTGTATTAATATAAAATAAAAGAGCTCCTGTCAGATTCACAGAATTCCTTCACACGCCTCTATTTGAATAGAAAACAGGTAGCCTAATGTAATATCATTCATCGCATAGTTGTGAAACTATATCCTTTCATAATTCAGATGATTTCTGTGACAGGAGTGTTTGGATCGTGTTGTGACTGAAGCAGTCTTCAGAACATCATTAACACAAAGGTGAACTTATTTTTTCTTCCTCACTGAACATTGTTTTTGAGGGTTTGTACTCCGCAAAATGAAAATTTTGTCATTAATCACTTAAACCCGTAAAAGCTTCATTCATCATCTTCGGAACACAATTTAAGATATTTTAGCTGAAAACAGGGGAGACTTGAGACTGTCCCATAGACTGCCAAATAATTTAACAGGGGCTACGTTTACACCCAAATAATCTGTTTGCAATCGGATTGAAGGCTCAATCGTATTGAAAAACATTCATATAAACACCTTAATCGATCCCATTGAGCTCGATCCGAATGAAATTTCGATCAGATTGAAGGGGGTGGTTTATTCCTCTTCTAATACGATTGAGCGTGCATGTAAACACTCGATCGGATTGAACCATAAAACTGAAAGGACTGCGCATGTGCAATGACGTAGAAATAACATAATGACATATGACGCACGGAACGAAGTGTTGTATAAATGTGTGTCCTGTCATTATAAAACTCTCCTTTAACTCGGCAACTGTGAAGTGGAGCAGGACGACCTTGTTTTAGATACTCATCCACAGGCAACCCGTTTTGGGCGCTTGGAGGGGCTTTTTTTTTTTTTTTTTTTTTGCGTGATAAATATGAGCAGCACAGCACAATTATCCATAAACGGGTAAATATTAATTCTGCTGTTAAAAACAAATAAAGAAACTGTGTAGGAGAGTGGTTATTATGTGCAATCAGTGAGAAACTCTATATTATCTATGTCACTTTTCACTTTCACTATTTGAGCAGTGTGTGCATGTCAAAAAATCTATTCCGATTTGAAGCTTGTGACATATAAACGTGCACATCAATCCGATCACTTTATTTAGCGTTCATGTAAACACTACAATCAGATTCATGAATCGTAATGAATTTAGTCCGATTGAACCAAAAAGTCTGCATGTAAACGTAGCCAGTGTCAAGGTTCAGGAAAGTATGAAAGGCTTCGTCAGAATAGTCCATCTGTCATCAGTGATTCAACCGTAACGTTATGAAGCGACAAGAATACTTTTTGTACATGGAGAAAAACAAAAATAACAACTTTATTCAACAATTCGTCTCCTCTGTGTCTCTCCAAATCAGCATAGCGCCATTTTGGCAATTCTGAGCAGTACGCAGGCAGCGTACACTCTTCTGTATCAGCCTTGAATCACTGATGACAGATGGACTATTCTGACAATACATCTCATACTTTCCTGGACCCTGACACTGTTATTTATTTGGCAGTCTATGGGACAGTGTCAAGCCTCCCTGTTTTCATCCAAAATATCTTACAGTTTTTTTTCGATTGCTAAACGACAGTGTGCACAACTGGAGTCACATGTGCAAAACTCTAACTACAGTCTGCACAGCAGCAGTTCATGTGGACCAAACTCTAGATCATTTTTCTTTGCTTGAACACAGTTTTCAAAATTCTACACACTTATCCCATGACTTTTACCACAACCTGCATAACACTGTGGATTTACAGCTTTACAGCACTTTGTTCAAATTTTAACACACTGCTGTCAAAACTGTGAACCACACATTCAAAACAGAATAGATTTCAGCCTTGTGCCTTTCAAACACTGCTGATTGCAATTTCAGCTGAAAGGCTAAGCAGGTGTCTTGTTTTAGACTTGTTAGTGAACACACACACACACACACACATATTGATATATATATATATATATATATATATATATATAGGTAGAGCTCAGAAAGACTAATTTTGGAAATGGAACAAGGAAGACGGGTTCGTGGAGGGAGAAGGGTGGCAGGGAGAGGGCGGATGCATGGAGGAAGACAAAGAAGACAAAGAGCTGTTATTTCAGATGAAATAAGAGCTACACTTATAGACCATGTTATAAACCATGGTCTCTCATTGAGAGAGGCAGGGTTTAGGGGGCAACCCAATCTGAAAAGATCCACAGTGGCATCTGTAATGCAAATTTTCCATCATACAAACAGAAGAGAGTTACATCTTTACAGTAAATGAAAACATTACAGGAATTTATTTTGTATTGCAATTATAGAATTTACACAGATATATATTACAGTAAGTTTGACTGTAAAATATATTTTTACAACAGGACCCAAAGACTGCCCCCAACAGGAGGAAGAGAAAAAATATTTTCAGATAAGCAGGAAAATTCTATTGTTGACATGGTTGTTGTCAACAATGCAATAAAACTGCGGGAGATTCAAGATAGAGTGCTGGCTGACAATAATATATTTGAAAATGTTAATTCTGTCAGCACAACAACTATTGCTCGAGTCCTACAGAAACACCAAGTTACAATGAAACAGTTATACACTGTACCGTTCGGGAGAAACGTAAAAGAGCAAAGATACCAATATGTCCAGGTAAGACGTCTGAACATACACAGCTATAAAAAATATTTACAGTAAAAAATAAAACACTAGCATTACTACAGTAAAACTGTGCACTTACTGTTTTTCAGAGAGTAATGGAGGTGGAAGTACTGGAAACACCACATTCATTTGTATTTATCGATGAAGTTGGATTTAACCTTACCAAAATACGGCGCAGAGGAAGGAATGTTATAGGTCAAAGGGCCACTGTGGAGGTTCCAGGCCAAGGGGGAAATATCACCATGTGTGCTGTAATGGCCAATGATGGTTTGCTTCTCAACACACCACTCATTGGCTCATACAACACAGAAAGGCTTATAGCTTTCCTAGAACAGGGGGAGCCAGTAAGAAACCCCCAAGTTTTTGTCATAGTTTGCGATAACGTTGCTTTTCACCACTCTGCAGCTGTCACAGATTGGTTTGCAGCACATCGCAGATTTATGGTTTTGTACCTGCCTGCATATTCACCCTTCCTCAACCCAATAGAGGAGTTTTTCTCTGCCTGGAGGTGGAAAGTGTTTGATCACCACCCACATGACCAAATGTCTCTTTTGGAAGCCATGCGTGCCGGATGTGAGGACACGAGTCCAGAGGACTGCCAGGGATGGATAAGGCACTCCAGAAGGTTCTTCCCCAGGTGCATGGCAAGAGAGAACATTAGATGTGATGTTGATGAAAACCTGTGGCCTGATGCTAGAGAGAGGCAGGATTAGCCCCTCAGTTATTTGTTCGAATTACAGTATGTACTTTCAGTTTCTACCTCTTTTTCTCATTACTGTAATTCTGTAAATTACTACAGACTATTGAAGCAAACTGCTAATTTTCATTTACCTTAAAGAATTATGTTCTAAAAATTTTAATAAATTATGTGAAAGAATGTCACTCTTTTCTTTGAAGAAAATATTACTTTGTATGAAGTCGCTGAAATTGTTCAAACTGTAAAGATGAAAAGTTTGTATTTTCTGTATTGGTGTTTGATGCTAGTGTTTTTACTCTCAGTGTGTTCTGAGTGACAGTGCGTGTTATCTCAGTGAGGGTTGTGCATAGTGTTTGGCTGCACTGAGCCTGTTTTGAGCCATGTGTTAAGAGTTGTGTTGCTTGGAATGAGTTTTGCAGGTGATGTGAACTGTTTAGATCAGGTGACTGTTGGTAGTGCAGACTGTAGTTAGAGTTTTGCACATGTAGCTCCAGTTGTGCTCACTGTCATTTAGCAATCAAAAAAAAAAAAAAAAAAGTAAATTGTGCTCCAAAGACGAGCAAAGCTTTTACAGGTTTGGAACGACATGGGGGTAAGTGATTAATGACAACCTTTTCATTTTGGGATGGAGTATCCCATTTAATATATTACACTATGTTATGTATTATCGTTTTTTATGAGGAACTAATAGATTAAATATTAGTGTGTAACAGAAGCAAATACAAAGGCAGAAGTGCATTATCTTTACTGGTTTACTGGTTAGTTGTTGATTCACTTGTCTTGTTCAGTTGTGCTGAGGTGATTATTTGTGTTTTGTTGTTTGGTTAGCCTATACCTCTATATGATTTCTCAGTTTAAGGCAAGACACTACAGGTGAACATGATAAGGAAAATTTAATTAACACGTCACCATACTTCACCCAACTGATTAATCACAATACATCAAGACAATTGTTTTTATTAAGTTTTTCTGAAATGTTGTTTAAATGTTCTGTATTTAAAGTATATATATATATATATATATATATATATATATATATATATATATATATATATATATATATATATGTATGTATATATGTGTGTATATATTTGTTATATATGCTAAACTATATATATATAGTTTAGCATATATATAGCCCCCAAAACCTTCAGACTGGCTGTTATTAAGCCTCTCGTTAAAAAAAAAACAACAACACAAATTTACCCCAAAGAACGAGTTAATTACAGACCAATCTCGAATCTTCCTTTTCTGTCCAAGATACTAGAAAAGGTAGTATCCTCACAAATATATTCCTTCTTAGAGAAAAATGGTATCTGTGAGGATTTCCAATCAGGATTTAGACCGTATCATAGTACTGAGACTGCTCTCCTTAGAGTTACAAATGACCTGCTCTTATCATCTGATCGTGGTTGTATCTCTTTATTAGAGCTATTGGATCTTATTGCTGTGTTCGAAATTATTGAACACAACATTCTTTTGCATAGACTAGAAAACTTTGTTGACATTAGTGGAAGTGAATAAGCAGGTTTAAATCGTACTTATCTGACCATCATCAATTCGTAGCAGTGAAAGAAGAGGTATCATATCCATCACAAGTGCAGTATGGAGTACCTCAAGGCTCAGTACTAGGGCCGTTACTCTTCATGCTTTACATGTTACCCTTGGGAAATATCATCAGGAAACACGATGTTAACTTATGCTGATGATACTCAGCTCTTTATTTCTTTGCGGCCCGGCGAAACATACCAATTTGAAAAACTAATGGAATGCATAGTCGATATAAAAAACTGGATGACAAGTAATTTCATACTGCTAAATTCTGAAAAAACAGAGTTGTTAATTATAGGAAATAAAAACTCTGCATGTAATAACCTAGAAAACTGTCTAAGACTTGATGGCTGCTCTGTCAATTCTTCATCATCAGTTAGGAACCTAGGTGTGCTATTTGATAGCAACCTTTCCTTAGAAAGCCACGTTTCTAGCATTTGTAAAACTGCATTTTTTCATCTCAAAAATATATCTAAATTACAACCTATGCTCTTAATGTCAAGTGCAGAAACGTTAATTCATGCGTTCATGATCTCAAGGTTAGATTATTGTAATGCTTTATTGGGTGGTTGTTCTGTACGCTAAATAAACAAACTCCAGTTAGTCCAAAATGCAGCAGCTAGAGTTCTTACTAGAACCAGGAAGTATGACCATATTAGCCCGGTTCTGTCAACACTGCACTGGCTACCTATTGAACATTGTATAGATTTTAAAATCTTGCTTATTACTTACAAAGCCCTGAGTGGTTTAGCACCTCAGTATTTGAACAAGCTCTTATTGCATTATAGTCCTCCACATCCACTGCATTCTCAAAACTCTGGCAAATTGATAATACCTAGAAGATCAAAATCAACTGCGGGAGGCAGATCCTTTTCTTATTCAGCGCCAGAACTCTGGACTAACCTACCTAACATTGTTCGGGAGGCAGACACACTCTGTCAGTTTAAATCTAGATTAAAGACCCATCTCTTTAACCTGGCTCACACATAGCACACTAACACATTTCTAAAATTCCAAACCATTAAAGGATTTTTAGGATGCAGTAATTAGGTCAACCGAAACCGGAAACACTTCCTGTAACACCTGATGTACTTGCTACATCATTAGAAGAATGGCATCTACGCTAATATTAGTCTGTTTCTTTCTTATTCCAAGGTCACTGTAGCCACCAGATCCTGTCTGTATCTAGATCAGATTGTCACTGCAGTCACCCAGATCCAGTACGAATCCAGCGCAGATGGTGGATCAGCATCTAGAGAGGATCTCTACAGCCCTGAATGCGGAGACCAGGGTCCGTATTCACGAAAACATCTTAAGGCTAAAAATAGCTCCTAACTTGCCGATTTAGGAGAAAATCTTTAAAATAGTGGGCGTGTCAGTTCTAAATTAAGGACTCCTAAATTTTTGCTCTAAGAGTATTTCACAAAGCGTTTTAGCGCTAAAACTAGCTCCTAAATCTGTGAAATGTTAGGAGTTGTGAAGAGGACTCTTAAGTCACTAAGACCAAATCTGAACTATCTTAAAATGGCTGTTGCCAGCAATCTACCTCGGAATACAAACATTTGACGATAATGAGCTTTTAAAAAGGTTTTGTCTTTGGTTTGGATGTTATCCCAACTCTAAATGTGTCACGACCGGGGCTAGAACTCAGAATGTGTTGCTGGTAGCCCAATGTTCTAGCCACTAATCCACAGAGCAGTGTAGACCCAATTTGCAGAGAACCACACAAGGCAGGATTGGAGAAAAACAAACAGTCTTTACTTAGTATCCTTCTTGAATAAACATAAAAATTAACATCAGAAGCAGGGCTGAAGAAGGTACAGATCCACAAGGCAAAAGGTCCAAAAAACAAAGTAAAGCTTCCAAATAAGCAGGTTAAAGTTCTGAGTAAAAAGTCTCTCAAAGAAATCTAAACATAGGCCAAAGGATCTGTCTGAACAAAAGAACTTCAAGACTGAGCAAGGATACAAATAAATGCAGGTCTTATATATGCCCACACACGCACTAACAAGCCAGGCACAGGTGATATCATTGAGCTAATAATGAACAGGAAATCAGGAGGAAGTTGTGGAAGGTCTTGTGCTGTCTGTTTCCCTCTGCCGGACAGACCGTGGTGTGACACAAATGTTTGATTATATCCTTAATATATAGCTGTTATTGCGTCCAGTTTGGTTTTTTTTTATGTTTGCATGTCTTACTATCAGCCATGATTATTCTGCTAATTAAAAGGCTGTTTATATGTATATTACCAAAATTTTATTAGTCGCTTAGTCGCAGAAAAAAAAATCCACATGAAGTTAACGGCTGGTCTAAGTGGTAATATAGTACATTGGGCAGGACATCCATATGCTCACCTAACATTCATTGACCTCAACTATGGCTTGTCATCTGAGATATATATGTAGTAGCAACTTTACATGGCAGCTAAATCTATTATTAGCCTAGACAAAAGTGTGCATGTTTGTGCAGAGTGTGGATTCTGTGGAAGCTGAACAGTAGCACACTTGGGCTACTGCATGACAGATGGAGGTGCCGTTGTGATCATTTGCTCTTAAAATACATAATTTTTGGTCGTACAGATAAGAGTTATGAATCTTTTGTATCTGTAAAGACTCTACGTTTATCCATGTGCACTCAGAATAGCAACGAAATGTTGCACTTTTGTCAAATAGTTAAAGCAAACAGGATTCGCTTTCTGCCGTCTTGGACTCTGTGAACTTGAGCGCATCACTTCGAAACTCCGTGGATGCTTGCCTTATTACAGACATGAAAAAAATATATATAGAGAGAGTGAAACTTTTAAATCAACCAATTCAAACAGAAAAAAAATATTCTCACATTATGTAATCCGTGTGAAACATGCAGGTGCTCCGGAGATGAGTCACTGTCGCAGACTTCATCTCTTAACCCGAAAACAGAAAACACTAGTGTAACAATAAATTATTATTTTAAAACTTTTATTTGAATATGGCAACATAATATTGCGCTCTACAATATTTCTATGAATAAATCTGTGACAGAGACTATCAGCCAATCACTGTGTGCATAGTTAGTAAGTATGCTGACATCATCCATAGCAACGAGGTCAACCCCGCCCCCTTGCTCTAAGCTTAAGACTTCTGTCTATTCCTGTAATAGTTTGTCTCAGCAGCTTTGTGAATAAGTTTTAAGAAAAAACTCTTAGTGGTAAGATAAAATGTTTTCTGAATACGGGCCCAGGACAACTAGATGAGCCCCAGAGACAGATCCCCTGTAAAGACCTTGTCTCAGACGACCACCGGGACAAGACCACAGGAAACAGATGATTCTTCTGCACAATCTGACTTTGCTGCAGCCTGGAATTGAACTGTTGTTTTCGTCTGGTCAGAGGAGAACTGGACCCCCGACTGAGCCTGGTTTCTCCCAAGGTTTTTTCTCCATTCTGTCACTGATGGAGTTTTGGTTCCTTGCCGCTGTCGCCTGTGGCTTTGTTAGTTTGGGACACTTAATTTCCAGCGATATCATTGACTTGATTGCACAGATACTATTTAAACTGAACTGAGCTGGATGATGACATCACTGAATTCAATGATGAACTGCCTTTAACTGAAAAGTGTTTACTATTGTCATTTTGCATTATTGACACACCATTTTCCTATTTAATACTGTAAAGTTGCTTTGACACAATCTGTATTGTTAAAAGCACTGTATAAATAAAGGTGACTTGACTTGTCTTCTACTATGAGCAGCAGTTTTGAGAAAGAGAGCGGGGTTGTTGCGTCTCCTCCATCATTATATGACCATGCCCCTCAAAGCATCCCATCTCTGGCTCCTCCCCTTCACCCGCCCCTTCCTGTGAGAAACCCTGCAGAGAGGAAGAGGAGGGTGAGGTGCTTCTACCGGAAACTGATTCCTAAAGATCGCGTCAAGCAGCAGAACGGGCCGAACCTGTGGAGCAGCAGAGATCCGTTCCACATCGAAACCAGAGTCATCGAGGAGCTGTTCAGACACACCATCATTCACAACAACCAGACACGCTTCTGTGAAATATCTCAGACCGCAGGTGAGACACACTGAAACTAGCCAAGGCAAAATTCTCATTTTTTGTTTAAGTTATAGTATTAGAATAAATTAACCTAAGTCTATATAGGTAAAGTGGGTCATATGACATTGCTAAAATATTTATTGTATGTATTTGGTGTAATGCAATCTGTTTATGCGGTTTAAAGTTAAAAAAAAATAAAATAAAATAATCCACATACTGTACATTATTGTTGCTCCTCTATGCCCCGCCTTTCTGAAACGCTATACATTCTGGAAAGTGAGGTGTGGTCCGATTAGGGTCAAACAACTAAAAATCAAGTCAGGAATCTTGGTGTGATTCTGGAGACAGACCTTAGTTTCAGTAGTCATGTCAAAGCAGTAACTAAATCAGCATACTATCATCTAAAAACCTTTCCAAGAATTAGATGTTTTGTTTCCAGTCAAGACTTGGAGAAACTTGTTCATGCCTTTATCACCAGCAGGGTGCACTATTGTAATGGTCTCCTCACCGGCCTTCACAAGAAGACCATTAGACAGCAGCAGCTCATCCAGAACACTGCTGCCAGGATTCTGACTAGAACCAGAAGATCTGAGCATATCACACCAGTCCTCAGGTCCTTACACTGGTTTCCAGATACATTTAGGATTGATTTTAAAGTACTTTTTACTCGTTTATAAATAACTCAATGGCATAGGAACTAAATACATAGCAGATATGTTCACTGAATATAAACCTAACAGAGCACTCAGATCATTAGGATTGAGTCAGTTAGAAATACCAAGGGTTCAACACAAAACAAGGGGAGTCTGCTTTTCGTTATTATGCCACCCACAGTTGGAATCAGCTTCCAGAAGAGATCAGATGTGCTAAAACATTCGCCACATTTAAATCCAGACTCAAAATCTTTTTTTAAATAATTTTAAAAGTTTTTTAAACTCCTTGTTTTTATTGTTGTGATTATTTTTTATCATTATTTTAATTTCTTTTATGCCATTTTATTGCCTTGCCTTATTCTTGTCTTCCTCGTCTCTGTTTATTTCATGTGTCGGTTTTTTTTCCTATTAATTTACATATTGTTGTTAATTTTTTATGCAGCTGATAGTCATGAATGTCTCAGTGTCCGTTCGGGAAGAATAATCAGATATGGGACAGATTGAATCTTCAGGACAGAATTTGGATGTGTGCTGTTTTTCATCAAGATGAAGATGATGGTAACAAAAAAAAACACAATTGAACCAGGAAACCAGGAGCGCTTTTCAGGTAAAATATGCAAAATCATCAGAATCTGAGTGTTTTGTCTAATTAAACAGTGTTTTTAAAACTAATTATTATTTTAGCTAGTTGCCAAGTGAACATTTCTCATTTCTGTTTAATTTAATGTCTTGTACTAAAATAACTAAATAAATAAAAATAATGAATAATATTATATTTTAAAAAATAATAATAAAATTATTATAGCAGAAATATTTCAGTTCCAAACAAACCTCAAAAAACTGTTTCTGTTGTATTTCTTTGAATAAATGCTACTTGTTTTGATATTTTTATATATAATTCAAAGACATTATTTGGTGTTTCTAAATTATAATTATTATTATTGTTGTTTTTGCATCACTGTATGTATTTGTAGATGCTGTATTTTTTCTGCAATATTGAAGTATCAATAAACTATTTTCATCACATTTTAACCTTCACCACTTCATTTAAATGCTTCTGCTGATGTTCAAATATAGTACAAATATACCATGAAGTCACTCAATGAATATTTATTGTCATTATATAAAACATTATCCATTTTACATTTACATGTATTCATTTTAGATGATTTTATACAAAGAAACATCACACTCACTTTGTCATCAAGCCAAAAATATTCATAGTCTTCAGTTTCAAGTGAGAGGAATAAAAAAATACACAGTAATGAAGGAAATTAATGAGACACAGGTGAACAACATAATCAGTAACTACCCTTACAAAAAAGTAGTATAGTTCAAGTTTATTTTATTAAGTATGCTTAAGTAAAGTTCAAGTATATTTTTAAGTATACTTTATGTAGCAATTATACAAATATCAGTGTTCTAGTAGTATACTTGTAAGTGCACTGTTTCAATACTCATTGGGGCTAAATTGGCTAACTTTCTAGTATATAAAAGTATACTTTTAAGTATACTTTAAGTATAACAGTAGCAAACTTTGAGTACACAACTAGTTTACCTCTATGTTTGTAGTTTGTACTGCAATTATACTAAAAGTGAACTTATAGGTATACTGAGAGATTACTAATTAAATACTTTGTACACTTTGTAGTATAGTCTCAGTAAACCACTAGTTTAGTAGTTTTATACTGCAAGTATACTCATAAGTTTTCTTTAAGTGAACTTTACATCATACTTTAAGTATACTACTATGTCCCTATTTAGGTTTTAATTTGGATATATTTTGTTACATGAATATCTGAACATACAAAACATCCAAAGAAAGAACAGGGTATCTGCTTGTAAACAAAAACATTTTATTCTAGCTTCATGCATTCTTTTTTTTAAACACTTTAATGTGGGTAAGTTTCATAAAAAATAAAGAAATAACATTTTGAACAAAAACCTGAAAAGAGACTATGAATTGGATTCAGAATGATAATCAAAACGTAGATGGAGTCGATCAACACTAGAGCTTATTCTCTGCCCGAGCCCGAGCCCGAGCCCGAGCCCGAGCCCGGACTCGGCCCGACCCGATATTTCCCGCAACTGTCCTCGGGCCGGGTCGGGTCGGGCCCTTGATAAAGCACATCACGTGTCATGCGCAGCGTCTCGTCCCCTCGCATTCACAGTCTCGCACGCGTGACGCATCACACCTGCTGTGCGTGCTGTACTATTCAGTAGCTTAAGTGCCACATGGAGCTTGAAGAATCAAAGAAAAAAAATTAAAACAGGAGAATTAACTTTGAGCAAGTTTGGAGGAAAATCGGAGGTATGGAAACATTTTAAACTAGTCGTGGGGAGTGACAACATATGTGTTGGCTTTGTCTCGTGCATAAAATGCGGCACGCTGCTTGCCTATGACAGCAAAAAAAAAAAAAAAAAAAACGGTCTTAGGCCATCTTTTTCTGTGTTCATCATTGTTCACTGTTTATCTTTTTATTTTTATTTTTTACGTTTCTTCATTCGGAATTTCAGATCCATTTACGATCCATTCAGTTATATCTGAATAAACAAACAACGCAGTTTACATGCTTCTTCCTTGTCGTATTATTCATTAAGATCATAATTAAAAAATGCACGCACAATTATGAACTTGATAAATGTTACAGATATGTTACTATGCACAAACAAATGCCTTTCAACTTACATGTGCAAAATTCAGAATTAAATGAATGTGCTGCAATTTGTACAAAAAGAGTCTGTAGTAGCATACGTGTTTTAGCCATTAAATAAGCACATTTAGTTTCAAGTTTAAGTTTTGTTTTGAAGAAAGATTTTCTTTAAGGTGAATTTCGTTTAGAATAAATTGTATCTTAATTTTAATACATTTTTCATCAACCAATTGCCTGGATTTAATACATAAAAAGAAATATAGCAGACAATATAATAATGACATAGAGGCGCCGGCGCGCCACGGTCACACATACACATTTAAAACTCACCGAATTTACAAATGCACATCTTGCTTGTTGCTCACACACATATTATGTTGAAATAACAATATGTTGAAGTAACATTATTAATAATAATTAATCTTTAAGAATATTTAATTGAATGCTGAATGTTGTGCTTGTTCAATTTAATAAAATTAAAACTTTAATTATGATAATTAAAATAATTTAATATTTAATATTTAGTGGCCAATTTTTGCTCATTTATTAATAGTATTTATATTATATATATATATATATATATATATATATATATATATATATATATATATATAACTGCGCAGCTCCCCCTGTAGCCTAAATGATGTAGCACAGCAGCACCTGCGTTAAAAAAAAATCTGGCGCTGCCCCTGGTTATAACGGCCCACATATTAAAAATGGTCGGGTTTATATCGGGCTCGGGCTCATAATTACAGTGAACGTGTCGGGCCGGGCCGGGCTCGGACACAACGTGCTCGGGCTCGGGTAGGGTCGGGCTTGATTTGTTGGGCCCGATCTAAGCTCTAATCAGTGTCGGGAAGGTTGGGTGTAATTATTACCTCTTCATCGGTCGACATTTTATTCCATAACGTTACAGTTTTGATGCTGTTTCTTGTCAGATGATCGTGTTAGATTACATGTGTTAGTATCTGTTGTTTCTTTTTCTTCTTCGCTTGTGTTTTTCTGAAATTCTGTAAAGAAGATGTGTACTAGCGCCCACTACCGTATAACAATGAAAACACGGATTCTAGGAGCATAAGTATAGCTCAAATATATTTAGACTTTTTGTAAGTATAAGTCAAGTATACTTAAGTGTCATTTTAAGTATATTTCTGAGGAGTGCATAAAGCCCATTTCTGAGAAGTACTAACCCTAAGTACTAACCCTAACCTAACCCTAAGTAAACTAAAAGCATACTTTCCAATTTTTAGTTTAAAAGAAGTATACTAATAGCACACTTGAATAAACTTCTTTCTTGTAAGGGTATAGTGACAGATAAGAACATACTTAGAAACCATGACAACCAAGGAAACCGAAAGGAAACACAGGAAACAATGAGATGCAAACTAAAAGTCCATGAAAACAAAACATAAACCAAAACTGAATGTGACACATATGTGACCCTGATAAAAGCAGTCATAAGTAGCACAGGTATATTTGTAGCAATAGACAACAATTCATTGTATGGGTCAAAATTATCATAATGCTTTGTCTGGAAATTACCGTTGGGATTATGTTGTCAAAACACTCTAAACATGCAATAGCAAGGGGGAGTTGATACTGTTTCCTAAGCAGTGATGTTAGCCAATCATATCAGTCGCTGATTACTAAGAAACCTTAAAGGACCCGCCCCTTAAAAACAGCCTGTTTATGAGAGAAGTTCAGAAAGAGGGTTGAAAATAATCATTTTTCTACATATTTAGTTATTTTATTCATTCATTTTTTTTGCAAAAAACTTTATTAACATTATAAGTAAACCTCAAAGAGTCAAAGAGCATGTTAAAATAATAATAAAAAACATGTCATGACCCCTTTAAAATGTAGTGTAATTAATTACAAGTACTGAATATTTGTAATCTGGATCACATGTAATCAGTGACTCTCCAGCACTAACTTGGTGCAAATGAAGTTGTATCTATCAGTTTCAGGACGGCTGATCCAGCGATTATCGTTGGTCCTAATGACTCCGGATCTGACCGTCGTATTGCAGTTGTCCAGTTCAGTGTCGTTACCAGGAGCCCACTGATTGTAGCACACGGTCTGACCATTGACCCAGAACCAGACTCCCAGTATGCGGGACTGACGCAGACCCAGCCACACGTGATCGGAGAGAGCGCTCGAGGTCACATTCATCACGCGCTGCTGCATCTGCTCCGAATCCACCGACACCAGGTACATGCTTATGTTTCTGCAGTATCTCAGAGCTTCAGTCCACGTCTTATTCTCTCGGATCAGAACCAGTTTATCTGGAAACAAACAGAAAGTGAAGCATTTAAACACAGAAACTCATATGAAAAGTGTTGAGTTAAAGCAGCAGGGTTTCCCAAACAGGCTTCCTGAGTTTATGAAAGCTGACGATTAATAAAACCAAAATGAGAATATATATATATATATATATATATATATATATATATATATATATATATATATATATATTAAAATGAGGCTGCACAATTAATCAAAATTAATCTTGAAATCTTGATATAGCTTAGTGTGATTATCAAATCAAATCAAAGTCTGATGTGTGTTTCAGAGTGAAGCGTGGCACTGTGTTCATTTACACGCGAGCAGCTTCTAAAACAGTGCTTTCAGCGTCTCAATTCACAGTAAATGCTGCTTCATATTAACACTGAGTTTAATGTGCATTTGAGAACCCAATGTGTGTAAACCCAGTGTACTTTATTTACCAATTTGCATAATTTCCAACTTTTTGTGAACAGAAGTTTACAGCTTTTAATTTTTATATATTTTATTTGTTTAGCTGCATGTCTTGTGATCCTGTAACTGTCATCAGAGAACCATAAATGTGTGAATATTTTGTCAAATTATTGAAACATTCATTTAAAGACTTCAGTACTTTCTCTGACAGAAAGTTTGGGAATTGCTGGTTAAAGGAATAGTGCAGTCATACTGTAATGATGAGAGAGTTTCTGTAGTTTGACATGTATATGTACAGCAGCTCAGATGATTGATCTACTCACCATCATAACACACAAAGAGATGCTGATCTGAACAGCGCTCGTCTGTCCATCGTCCTTCATCACTGATACCAGTTGATACACAGATGCTTTTATTGCCATCTCTCGTATTGGGTTCATTAGTTTTCCAGTGTGTGAATATGCATTTGCTGTTATCTGACCAAACCCAGAATCTGTACAGACCGATCCAGGCTTGTTTAGGTGAAGTTAGGTTCTGGTTTATGATGTTCTGGATCTGATTATTCTCACTCTCATTCCTCACACTGACCAGATCTGTGTGTTTCTGTCTGCAGTAATTCTTAGCTTCAGTCCCGCTCTTTTCCTCCTGTACACGGACGAATCCTTTACTGCTGCCTTTAAAAGAGAAATATATTTGTCTGATATTGATTTAGAGAATTAAATACATGTTCTTTCTCCTCTCATTTACCAAGAACAAAAAGACAAATCCAATTGTGGTCGATTATTCAAAATTGCTTTTAATTAATGAAAGCTTTTAATTATGAAAATGATCAAGTCTTTTAGAACATTTCTGTGTTTTAATCACATAATCAAGTCACTTTTATTTCTGTAGCATTTAAAATAAAATAAGTGTCAGTGTTGCATCAAAAGTTCATCAATTCAGAAACTTATTCAATTCAGCTATAAGCAGCTTTAATAATAGTGTCAATTTGGTTAATTAATAGTGCAAAGTTAATCAGATATGAAACATACAGCTGAACTCACCATTATAGCAGATGAAATGTTTTGTTTCCCTACATCTGTCATCATGCCATTGTCCATCATTGTTCATATAAACACAGTCTCCATCTCCATCTGGTTGATTTTTTCCCCACTTCCTAAACTGAGACTCATTTCCTCTGTAGAAGTCAGAGTTATTCAGAGACCAAATCCATGTGTCCTGCAGCCCAATCCAGACACGGTCAGCACTGCTGTTCACTCTCTGTAGGAGCTGATTTGTGTCATTCTGTTCATTCATGTCATTGATAGTGACCAGATCTGTGTATTTCTCTCTGCAGTATCTCTGAGCTTCAGTCCAGCTCATGTTCTGATTCACAAAGTGATACTGACGCGGAGACGAACTGAGCACGACTGAGGAGAGACACATTCACACAGATCTCACTCATTATATCCACACTGTATTTCAAGAGCTCAGAGTTTCAGTATGTGTTTGATAAAGTGCTCTGAATGGTGCTTTTGTACGTTCAGTGTTTTCCACAGGATTTGGTGACACTGTGGAGCTCTAGTGGAAGAACACTGAGTGCATTTTAAAGTTAAACGCATGAATGTGGTGCTTAAGAGGTGTTTTGATTTTCAGTGAACAAACTGAATTCTCTGCATCGGCTTGAACTTGAAAGTTGACTCAAACCTCTTTTAGTTGTGACAGCACTAACACTAACTATCAGCACTAGTACTAGTCAAGCACTCATTTAAACACTCACTCACCTGTGAGCAGAACAGACATCAATGTGATTCTCTCCATTTCTGAGGGAAAAATAGAAATCAGTCTCAATAAATGATGCAGACGCTGAACATCTGACCAGATCCAGAACATCAGATCATGTCATTTCTGCTTTATCATTGCTTATTAGATTCTACATCAGTTATAAATACACACATGAAGCTCCTGAAGCTGACGTGTGTCAGGATTCAGTCTGAAAATACACTGAAAATACATAAAACTTACAGTAAAAGCAGCTGTGGTTGCCAGAACTTTTCAGTTAAAAATACAGCAGCAATGTTTTATGTTTTATGGATTTAAGTTGCATTTGCAGTAAAATGTTTTACTGTACATTATTTGTAAACATATTTCATTAACTGATATGCTAATATACCAACCTACTGAAATAATAAAATCTTTAAAATACTGACAACCACCTTAAAAACACAGATTGTGATACAGTTAAAAAGAGAAACCCACATAATGAATCTACTATATGAATGAAACAATGAAACAAGTGCTATAAAATTACATTTCTAACAGTTTATATAGTTATCAGACTTTTACTGTATGATATTTAGTGTTTTACAGTTAAGAAATATGAACATTTTTTACAGTGTATTGTATTATGCTGCACGTTTCTGCTGTTAAAATCTCCAGAGTTAAATTCACACACACATTATGATCTGGTATTGCATTGCTGTTGTAAGTAGGTTTTGCTCATGTAATAGCATATCATTTATTTAATAAATAAATGCATTTAGGACACACTTGGGAAATTAAGTGTGAGGAAACCTTTCTGAAGTTATTATCACCATCACCTTTGAATCAATCTCTGGATATTAAGGTCATTTTTTAAGTTTATTTATTTTTGTTTATTTTCTCTGTAATTTTTCTCTATATAAACTCAGATATCAAAAAAAAAAAATGTGCTAAATCCACACATTCACTAGTTAAACAGTGATCAGCTTAATATAATGTGATATAAACACTGCTAAATCAATCATATTATAATCAGTGTAAAGTTAAGACTCAGAGTTTCTTACCTGTAGATGTTGTGATTCAGGTGTGTTTGTGTTTCTTCTTTTATCAGGACAGACTGATATCACCGATCCTCTCTCTTTCTGCTCCTCCCATCTTTGCTTTTCCTGGAAAGAAAAACTCCCTTCTGTGGTTTGTTTCTTTTTCAGGTTTGTTTCCTTCGTTCAGGCAAGCGCACTGAACAAGAGAGAGTGTGTTCATCTGTTCACTGTTGTGTGTGTTTATACAGGTGGAAAGAAAACTAAATACACACTTTGATTATTCTGTTACACTTATTATTTGTGTCTTTAGATTTCAATTCCAATACGTATCTTCAAAAGTTCTTTCCTCCACTTCAGCAGCACTTACAGCACTTTATTTATTTATTAAAATGCAGGGTTGTGTTTTAGGGTTACAGTGTAGGTTAGGACTGGGTTATAATATTTATAACTTGCTCTATATATAAACAATAGAAGTCTACAATGTAGATGGCAAGTGTGTGTGTGTGTGTGTGTGTGTGTGTGTGTGTGTGTGTGTGTGTGTGTGTGTGTGTGTGTGTGTGTGTGTGTGTGTGTCATCATCACTTTATGGTTATGTATGTCCTAAACAACAGTGAGATGAAATCGTGAGAAATGAAATAGTTTTACTGAGGTTTTTCTGCTTTCAGATGTTTGTACTTCAGCTCCACATTCATTGTTCAGCTCTGGACTGGATTTTTGACTCGTTTGTATCCTTTTTTAATTTCTCCAGAGAAACATCTGAGATAAAGTCGATACTTTGATGAGAATGCTGAGGTCTGAAAGAACACAAGTTATTTTTGGTTAATTATTTTGAGTAAGTGTTTAATGAATACTGCTATTATTCCTGTACTCATTTCCTCTGTTTATCTCCAGCATTGTGTGACATTTGAATTTTTTATTTTTTAATTTTTATTTTGTTTTTTGTTTTTTTTTGATTTTGAGCAGCTGATAGTCATGAATGTCCCAGTGTCACTCGGTGATGAATAATCAAATACAGGACAGAATTTGAATGTGTGCTGTTGTTATTCAAGGAAAAAAACAAAAACAATCTAACCAGAAAATCTGGGGCCTGTTTCAATAAGGAGGTTCGACCAACTCTGAGTTAAAACTTGAACACTAAGTTGACTTACCCTGAGATGGGAAACTCTGATGAGTTTTCAGATTCAGAACAGCTGAATTGTGTTAGTTCAGTCACCTCTGAGTAAGGTGACCAACCCTGTCTCAATGTGCCCACTTATACTACGCCCTTAAAGTATGTACTCTTTTGGTGAAGAAGTACACACTTTTGAGTGTGTAGTAGAAGAGTAGGCAATCTTTGGGACATACTATCATGTCACACAGTTGCGTCTTTAAAGGAGCGCTCTGTCGCACCTGTTACACGCACCTGTTACTGTAAACTGGTCTGTCAATCATCTCCTCACAGTTAACATCCTCCACATTTCATTTCATTTAACTTCCTACTGTACTGGAGAGAAAAGAAGTAGCTCGTTGATCTGCCAGTCTTTCATGCGGAGAACTCTGCTTATATTCTCTGCATAATGATGCATTTAAAAGTTAATGACCAAATATGTTTATAAAAGTTCACATTGCTGTTGCAGATAAAATATAACACGGATAACAATAAATAAATATTTTTTACCAGGTTAAATGGTTAATTTTAGCCATTAGTGTACACAGATCCACACTTCATAAATCGACCTGAAATAGTAGGCCATCCGGGGACTTTTGGCATACTCTTTTCAACATATATGCTTTGGGACACACTTACTCTAATCTCACATACTATTTAAGATGGATAGTATGAACATTGAGATGCAGGGTGAGTTTAGTGCGTGCACCACGACTATGAAAAGTCATGATCAATGGAGTTCCGAAATTATGATACACCATGGCAACAGCTCCGACAAAACAACGTCCACATACTTTGTTTCAAAAAGTTTAATTCTTAATCACTGTTATAATAACAGGGGTGAAAACTGGCAGAACGTTAGGTTATTTAACCAATATTAATCTTCATGGTATCCATTTTTTTCACATACTTTAATCTTTTCACATAATTAAAAATACTTTAATCCAACCTCTCGGACTACACTTCCATATGACCTCCTTCCATTCCATATCTCTTTCATTTTCATAAAGGTGCGATGATGGGAATATGCGTGTTATCAATGCATCCAACTACACTGGAAATTCTAAAGGAAATGTATTGGGTTACTTCCAGAGGCCGCCGCAAGATCTTATCAAGTGAACGTGCATACAGAGTCTGCATACAGTGGCCTTACTAATGTGCTCTGTATCCCTGATATAGAAAACTACCGAATAAATATGTGGATATGGCACAAAAATGTTTAACTCCCTACAAATTAATACAGCCTCCTCATCTACAGTATAAACAGATGTGCCATTTTTGTCACTTTGACAGTGTCTGGTGTTTGACGAGAGGGGGGATGGAGGGGAACAAATAATAATCTTGTTTACATTTGCATTAAGATGATTTTGACCCCATGGTGGACAATTTTAACTTGTTTTAAGTAAAATGCACTTAAATGCAATCTTATATAGAAAATGCATCATGATTTAAGAATTTGTATATATTTGTACTTGAAATAAGACGGAAATACTCAGTAAGAAAAGCATTTTTGCAGTGTGAATGAATTAATGAGGTAGCCTATTTAAAGGGGTCATATGATGCGATTTAAATTTTTCCTTTCTCTTTGGAGTGTTACAAGCTCTTGGTGCATAAAGAAGATCTGTAAAGACTAAAGACTAAGACTAAGACTAAAGTCTCAAATCCAAAGAGATATTCTTTATAAAAGTTAACGCCCTCCTAAAACGGCTCGTTCTAACATGCCCCCACATGTCTACGTCACTATGTGGGAAGATTTGCATAATGACCCCCAAATGTTCACGCAAAGGAAGAACGCGTAACCTTTGAGTCTCGCTGCTGCAGCTGCCGCCATGTTGTGGAGATGCTGTTTCGTTGTGAAAGCAAAAATACTTTGTTTGGCCTTTCAAAAGAGGACACAACTCAGTGGTTAAGTTGTTAACACTGTTACAGAACAGTTCAACCCAAATATTCAGATGTGTGCAGAGCATTTTACGGAGGACGATGACTGTTTACTGGGAGAGTACCCTACAGTGCCGGTGTCTGTTTCTATAAAGCGGGGCAATTCCAACTTTGCAAAGATAGTCTGGCAATTCTGATTCACAGATTGTAAGTACATTTACATATGTAAAGAATTTGCCACTGTTGATTAAAACGTGAGTTTTGAGCAGTGTAGAGTAGAGTAGTGCTTGTTTGTCATTTCTCCGATCACAAATGCAGACATGGTTATATGTTTACGGGGTGCGATGAAACGCAATGCATAAAAAGACAGTACAAGTCATTATAATCAGTAATTATGTCCCAACTGGATGCAACAAATGCCTAATTTATAATGGGTTTTATTGGTTTTGTCTTGTCCTGCTGGGTTACGGCATCACAGTATTACACCAAATACAATGCATTACACCAAATACACAAAATAATGTTCTTTTAAGCAATGTCATATGACCCCTTTAAACATCGCTTACACTTTAAAAAGGGGGAGGAGACCATAAGAAACTCCGGGTTTACCAAAGAAAACCTGCTCCCATCCAGGTTAGGATCACAGAGTAAGATACTACGGTAACTGACTCTGAGTAAAATCAAAGACTATAGAATACCCATGATGTTTCACTCCTACAGTTTTGAATGTGGAAAAATGCAATGCTTAATATGGCTCAATCGCAGGAAGCCCCGCCTTCTGAATAAAAGACCCAATCTCTAATCTGTAAAGTCAGTGCATCACTGCAGCTGAGAGAGCCGACTGCCCACTCTGCAAGTGGCTTCGCCTGCATGTTCTCCGCTACCGTAAGCCTCTCTTTGCGAAGGGAGCCTTCTCTAGCGTTTCCTATGGTGCTGATTCTGCTCGTGGGGTTCGCATGTGGATCTGGAGGAGGGAATTGAGATGGGCGAGTCCCTATCTTCTTCCTCACCCTCCAGATCCAGTGCCCGCTCTCTGGGATCAGAAGCCCGCTCTGCGGTTGCTTCCCCCTGGGGATCGGGCTCAACGCTTCACCTGTCTTGTTGACGTGGTGAACGTTGATGAGGACTCGCCCCCTTAATCGCCCCAGTATGAGGAGCTCTTGGAGGTGGTTACTCGTGCCGTGGCCATGTTAAATATAGATTGGCCTGCCGAGAAAATGGCCGAACAGCAGAAAAGTAAGTTGGATGAGTGTTTTCTGCGTACTAAGCTGCCACCTCCGCACCAGAGCCTGCCTTTTTTCCCGATCTTCACACCGAGGTGTCGAGATCATGGGGAAGACCATTCTCGGCCAGCCTCTTCATCCCTGCTTCTGACTATTATGGCAATGTGGCGGGGATGACTGAGCGTGGTTATAAGACGATGCCCCGGGTAGAACAGGTGCTCGCAAGCTATCTGTCTCCCGGCACGGCATCGTCTTTAAAGGCTCCAGCACTGCCCTCCATTGGGCGGCAGAGAGGCATTTGTGGCTGACCCTGTCGGATATGAAAGAGAAAGACAGGGTCTGCCTCATGGACACCCCGCTTATACCTTCTGGCCTGTTCGGCGATGCCGTAAATTCCATCGTCGACCTCTCCGCTCTCTAGTTCCTGGGGCTGCTGGGTGGGAGCAGCCCCCGTCGAGTTCCAGCTCCTCATACAGGGAGGCACAGAAATGCCTGATGCCACTGGCCCAGGGTTTATGAGGGCAGGCCCCTCTGGGGTGGAGAGGGTTACACCCCATTACATGGTGTTCGCCTCGCCTCAGTGTCCTCTGGAGATTGATCTGCCAACCCTGCCAGAGTTACAGGGCACAGCGGTCTCCAGCGAGCACCACTCTCAGCTACCGCCCAGAAACGTAGCGGTGCTAATAGGCTCGCCACCTCCGCGGAGGTCTCCAGAGCACTTAGTTCGGCTGTTTCCTGCCAGTCCACCATTACAGGGCACCGAGCTAGCTGGTCTAATTACAACTGAGGTCAGTCTCGAGGGACTGATTCCCTTAGTAGACTATTTGGCAGTGTGGAAACTACTGCCAAATGTGTCTCAATGGGTCCTGCACTCTGTAGAGAGAGGCTACAGAATCCAGTTTTTTCTCCACTGCCTTGTTTAAATGGGGTTATTCTCACTCTTGTGGGCCCCGAGTCATGGAACAAGAAGTAGACACTCTCTTGAGCAAGGAGGTCGTCGAGGTGGTCCCTCCTCATGAAGAGAGAGTCTGGGTTCTACAGCCGGTACTTTATAGTTCCAAAGAAGGATGGAGGGTTGCGTCCCATTTTAGATCTGCCTCATTTGAACCGCTCAGTCATGCGACTGAAGTTCAGGATGCTCACTCTCAAGCAGGTTGTGTCTCAGATCAGGTCCGAGGACTGCTTTGTCACGATCAATCTAAAATACACATTCTTCCATGTTTCCATCCTTCCCACTCACAGGAAGTTCCTGAGGTTTGCTTTTGGGGGCAAAGCGTACCAATATCGGGTTCTTCCCTTCAGCCTTTGTCGTGGAAATTCTAATTCAATAACAATTTGTAGAGACTGAGAATGAAACACCAAACAGAATTTTGTCTTTGTATTGCTTTAATTCTCTGCAGAGAATGATCTGGTTTACACACAGCTCGAGTCTGTGTGCAAAGAGATAACACACAGCACACTTTTTATAGTATAAATGATACACTGAAGGACAGATTAGGACCAGATTAGGAAATTAAAAATTTACACCTTGCACTCTCACCCCGCACTTTCACAAAGTGTGTGGATGCAGCTCTGGTTCCGCTGTGACTCTGGGGCATCCACAAACTGTATCAACTGTATCGATAAACTATATCGACGATTGGTTGACTTTAGATCAGTCAGAGCAGACGGTGGTTCGACATCGAGATGTCATTCTCGCCCACATGAGAGAGCTGGGGTTAAGACTAGACGCCAAGAAAAGTGTACTTTTTCCATTACAGAGGACCACTTATCTGGACGTGATGTGGGATTCGACCGCGATGCAGGCATGTTTGTCACCTGCTCGGATCGAGTCGATCTTCACCGCAGTCATGAGAGTGAGAGAAGGCTGGTCACTCACTGTCAAGCAGTTTCAGAGACTGCTGGGTCTGATGGCAGCTGTGTCCAATGTGATACCTCTTGGCCTGCTGTACATGAGACCCCTGCAGTGGTTGTTCAAGACCAAGGGGTTCTCCCATAGGGGAAACCCGCTTCACATGATCAAGTTCACACGGCGATGCCTACGTGCCTTGGACATGTGGAGAAAGCCTTGGTTCTTGTCTCAGGGCCTGGTGCTGGGAGCTCCTTGTCGCAGTGTAATGCATGCATCCCTCTGTGGAGTGATCGCCATCTGACATGGTATATAAACTGCCTGGAGATGCTGGCCGTGCTTCAAGCACTAAAACACTTTCTCCCAGATCTAAGAGGTCACCATGTGTTGGTTGGCTGGGGAAACACAGCAGTGGTCTCTTACATCAACCACCAAGGGGGTCTACGCTCACGCGTTTGTACAAACTAGCGTACCAGATCTGTGTGTGGTCCCAGGACAAACTCCTCTCGCTTACAACAGTTCACATTCCTGGGCATCTCAATTTGGGAGCAGACATCCTGTCAAGGCAGGAGCCGAGGCCTGGGGAATGGAGGCTTCACACCGAGGTGGTGAAGCAAATGTGGAGAGTTTTTGGCCAGGCTTAGGTGGATCTGTTTGCGACTCAAGAGACATCACACTGTCCCTTCTGGTGCTCTCTTACCCATCCAGCTCCACTGGGGCTGGACGCCATGGTACAGATGTGGCCAAGGCTTTTTCTGTATGCCTTTCCCTGATTGCTCTGCTCCCAGTAGTTCTGGAGAGAGTGCGCTGGGACGGGGTCCGTCTGCTACTAGTAGCCCCGTTCTGGCTGGGCCGAATATGGTTCTCGGACCTGATTTCCCTCCTCTACGGCTCTCTATGGGAGATTCCTGTCAGGAGGGATCTTCTCTAACAGGCGGAGGGCACCATAGTCCACTCCCGCCCGGAGCTGTGGAAGTTATGGGTGTTGCCTCTGAGGGGGCACAGCTCGTAGCTTCCGGTCTCTGAACCGAGGTTGTTGAGACCATCTTCCAATCCAGAGCTCCCTCTACGAGGAAACTGTATGCCCTGAAGTGGAAACTTTTCACTTATTGGTGCGGAGACCGCCAGCTCGACCCAGTTAACCACCCGGTTGGTACAGTGCTGGAGTTCCTTAAGGCCCGTTTCTCCGCAGGGTTGACCCACTCCACCCTGAAGTTCTACATGGTGGCCATTGCGCCCTACCACGCCCCTCTCTGTGGCCAGTCAGTGGGTAGACACCCCCTAGTTACACGTTTCCTCTATGGTGCGCTGAGGCCCCCAGTATGATCCTGTGTCCCCAAGTGGGACCTGGCTGTGGTGTAAGAAGCTCTATGTAAGGCTCTGTTCGAGCCAATTGAGGAGATCTCTGGTTGCCATCTCAGTATAAAAACTACCTTTGTTCTGGCAATATCTTCTCTGAAGACAAGAGTCATTTAGATCCATTTGCGGGTAAACAAGGTGAAACACAGGCAGGTTCAAATCAATAGCAAACAGTTATGACATGGGCAAAACACAAGAATAGTCCTTGGGTGAGTGTGGGTCGACGATTGGTGAACAGTATCCGGAGGGCAAGATGAAAGGGGAAACCCTGGAACATGAGCAATGGTCAGGGCGAGGTGCAATCACAGTCCAAAACAGCAGGCAAAAGGGTAAATCCAAAGTATACGAGTAAGAATCAAAAACACGGAAAGACAGGCCAGGCAAGGCTAGGCCAGGCTAGGCTAGGAACACTGACAATGGCTAATAGAATAGCTACACCAGAAGTGTGATACACGCTATACAATACTTGATTAGGGGAGTGGCTGATGGGAAATGTAGTTTGAGGTGAGCTGTAACAGTCTGTGTGTTGTGAGAGTCCATAGTGGTGTAGTGTGAGAATGTCCATGTGGTGGCTAGTGACCTCTGGTGGTGCCTGGACCGAAGGGCAGGCACCGGATTCCTAACAATTATTAACTAGGCTATATATTATACAAGCATAAAGATCACATGATATCAGTACAGTATGTGAAGATATGTGAATAAATATGTTATGATATATAATTATATGTTAATTAAACTCTGAATATCCCAAAAGGTGTCTGTTAAATGGTTGGTTTTGTAGGGTCCAGGCACACGGTCCAAGAAAGGTATCCGGTGCTGGCTGAAGGTTTCCTGCGTGTTCTGTCTTTTCAGCACGTAGAGTTATTCAATTTAGGTTAAACTCAAATCTGACTCCCTTTAATGATCTAATCTGACTCCATTTAGTATGACCTTGAATTTAGGTTGAAAGGCAAATTGGTTGTTTGTCTGTCTCTAATTATTATTATTCTCACATTTGATTATTGTATTTATTCTTTAATATTATTGTACTCGTTCATTTAGGTGCTCATGCCTCTAACAAGGATACAACATAATCTACTAGAGTCAATAATTACAGAGTAAAACAGAATAAAATCAAATTTAACAATTTATTATCAGTCAGGTAAACATGTATTCTGCCAATTACATACCCAATTCAAAGATATCAAATCAATACAAGACATCAAATTCTCAAAGATGAATCTAAGAGTGAAAGATGCATACCTGACTTCTAGTGAAATACATAGTATGAAGTGAAGAGACACACACCACACTATGGGCTTTCTGGCTGCAGAATCGCCCTGATCCTTTTGCTGCAATCCTTTTAATAACTCAGACCAAGACAAACATCCCCCGAGATGAAGACAGAAACTAACAATTGGAATTTGATTAAGTCAGGTCCCAGACCAGTGCAGTTCACACCTCAAAGGGAACAGAAGGCAATTTACATAGAAGAACCTGGAAAAGGGCACTCCCATTACAGTAATCAAAATATCTCTTGACTCTTAGGATCTGTATTATCTTTTAGTCTACTTTTGTAAGGTTGAGACCATTGTACCAGGCACACTAAGACATTTCAAATGATACCAAACATATATAGTCACTTGTTGTATACACTTAACATTGAATAGATTTAGATCATAGTGTGAGGAGGGAGTGTGATGGTGAGGTGTGAATTGCTAGGCGCGGTGCGTCTCCGATGGCACTGTTACGTATGCAGGAGGGTGTTCAAGAGATTGTTCAAATGTTAATTATCAGGAAAGTCCTTTGTTCTCTTAGGGAGAAGTCGTCCCTCAGTCCAGACGGTCCGACTCCAGCCTTACAGTTTAGTTTATAACACTTGTAATTTATTACATTTAGGAATGACTGAAAGTATTTTCAGCACATAAATGTTCATTGCTCTTTCTTATGTTACTGCTCATGCATCATTCAGGACAAACTGGAAGTGCATTCTGGAAAACACTGATGAATTTGGCATTCATTCAGTCCAGAGAAAATCTCTGTGTTTTTTCATCTAGCAGGGAACAATTTGGCCAGATTTTCTCAAATTTATAAACAAATGTTCTTCCAGTAACATTAATAGAACATTCTTTTAAACGTCTCTGGTATTTAATGTGTTCAAATAATTAGCACAAAAACATTTATTTATACATCATTCATGGGATGTTTTTTTGTTCCTGAAATGTTGTAGTTAGATGTTCAAGTAACTTTTTTAAATGTTACAATTTATTTCAGAACATACAGATAACATTCAAAAGTAACGTTCCCATAATGTGTGCAAAATAATAAAATCGAATGTTCCCTTGACAAAAAGTCAAGTAAAAATAAAAGTACTTTTAAAGTACATTTTATGAATGTTTAGAGAACATTCAGAAATAACAAATTTTTACCTTAATAGGAACATTAGCAGAATGTTCTTTAAACATATTTGTGTTATGTTTGGGTTTGTATCTGCACTGAAGTGTGTTTGATTGTGTGTGAATGATGCCAGCGGGTTCATTATGTTGTTTAATGACACCTGAACATTTGCACATGTGATATTCTTCTCGTTTCTGAAAGAACACAGAAACAACCCTGAACTGAAGGTGTTTAAACAGCCAAATTCTGGATCAATCTATGGAATGAATCTGTTTGATGCATTTAGAAGATGCTTTTATGCATTTTATTCATTTAGATTTATGTACATTTTGAGTTGTGTTTCGTTTTTCTCATATTACAGAAGCTTCTGTTTGTTGTTTGAGCTCATTGGATCTTCATGTTGGTGTTCAAGAGTCCATTTGTGGGGGCATAGCTTTTAGAAACTCTCTGATGATGTCATGCAGTCAGCCAGTGCTGCTGTCGATCATCTTCTGATGTTACATACCCTCCCTCATTATATGACCTCACCCCTCAAAGCATCCCACTTCTGGCTTCTCCTCTTCCTCAGCCCCTTCCTGTGAAAAACCCTGCAGAGAGGAAGAGGAGGGTGAGGAGCTTCTACTGGAAACCAGTTCCTAAAGATCGCGTCAAGCAGCAGAACAGGCCGAACCTGTGGAGCAGCAGAGATCCATTCCACATCGACATCAGAGCCATCGAGGAGCTGTTCAGATGGGAGGAAACACCATGATTCACAACAACCAGACACGCTTTTGTGAAACATCTCAGACCGCAGGTGAGACACACGTGAGACCTACTGAACCTAGCCAAGGCAAAATTTCTAATTTTTTGTTTAAGTATTAGAATAACTTAACCTAAGTCTATATCGACATATTAAAGGGGTCATATGATGTTGCTAAAAAGAACATTATTTTGTGTATTTGGTGTAATGCAATGTGTTTATGCAGTTTAAGTAAGTAAATAGGTAAGTAAGTAAATTTTATTTATATAGCACATTTAAACATAGCAAAGCTATCCAAAGTGCTGAACAATGTAAAATAAAATTAAAAGAGAGAAAAGGAAAACAGAAAAAGAAGCAAACTAGACAGACAATAAAACAACAATGAAGTGAAATTAAAATGCTAAGGAGAAAATACGTTTTTAACCTCGATTTAAAAATGGTAATGGAAGGTGCAAGGCGGCAGTCTAGAGGCAACTGGTTCCACAGATGGGGGGCAGTGACTGAAAAGGCTCTGTCACCCTTTATTTTTTAAACGGGAACGAGGGACAGATAAAAGAGCCCGGTCAGCAGATCTTAAAAGTCTAGTAGATGACAAAGGGATAATAAGACCTTTAAAGGGGTCATATGATGACGCGTCGATTTTCACAAGGCTCATCTCTCTGAAAAGCAAGGTGTGCTCTGATTGGCCAGCTATCCAGTGCGTTGTGATTGGCCGAAAGCCTCAAGCGTGTGACAGAAATGTTACGCCCCTTAACATATTGTGATGCGTTGTCCGGCAGGAGTGACGAGACATAAATATAAAACCCATTATAAACGTGATATAAGCATGATTTCTAGTCATTTCTTCTTTTGGAAGGCCAAACAAAGTAGTTTCGCTTTCTCAATGAAACAGCGTCACACACTGCGGCCTCAGCTCCAGGCATGATGAAGTGGATATCGTCCTCTTTTGGAAGGACTATACGACATGGCAGTGGAGGCAACAACAATACTATAACGAGAATAAAAGGTACGCCTTCTTTCTTTGCGTGAACATCTGGGCCTGCATTATGCAAATCTTCCCACATACTGACGTAGAGATGTGGGGGCATGTAAGAACGAGCCGTTTCAGGGGGCTAGACGAGTCTTAACTTTTATAAAGAATATGTCTTTGGATTTGAGACTTTAGTCTTTGCAACTTTACCGAACTTTTTTATGCACCAAGAGCTTGTAACACTCCAAAGAGAAAGGAAAATTTGAAAACGCATCATATGACCCCTTTAGGATAAGATGGAGCTTGATTGTTTGTCAAGAGCTTTAAAAACAAACAACAGAATCTTAAACAGAACTATAAAATGGACCGGAAGCCAGTGAAGTGAAGTTAAAATTGGAGTGACATGGTCATATTTCTTTGCCCCAGTCAGCAGCCTTGCAGCTGCATTTTGTACCAACTGGAGGCAGGAAAGCAATGACTGAAGAAGACCTAATTTCATTGAATTACAGTAATCTAAACGTGAGGTAATAAAAGCATGAATAACCTTCTCCAAATCCTGAAAAGACAAAAATTATTTCAGTTTGGAGATGACCAGTAATTGATTGTTACTAATGACAGAATGAATTTGTTTGGACAAACATAATTCTGAGTCTATGATAACGCTCAGGTTTCTAACGTGAGGAAATGGAGGGAAAATTATTTCCCAGCTCCTTAATAATATCCATTCTCATTTTTTGGGGACCAAAAAAAATAATTTCTGTTTTGTTCTCATTGAGTTGGAAAAGGTTTGATAACTATTTTTTGATATCTGAGATACAAACCAGCAGTGGTTGAATGGAATCACTAGCTTTTTCGGGAGGATCAACTGTCTATCATCAGCATATAAATGAAAATAAACATTGTGCTTCCTGATAATATCCCCCAGAGGGCACATATATAAGTTGAAAAAAAGCGGTCCCAGAATAGAGCCCTGAGGTACTCCACTAATAATTGGGGCAGATGATGAGAAAAACCTGCATAGCTCTACAGAAAAAGACCTATCTTTGAGATTTGAGCTGAACCATTGTAAGGCTGTGCCCCTGATACCAATCAGATGTTTTAACAGCAAATAAGAACATTATGATCCATGGTATCAAAGGCAGCTGTAAGATCCAGTAGAATCAATACTGCATTTTTACCGGCATCAACTGCAACCAAAATATAATTGAACACTTTAAGCAAAGCAGACTCCATACTGTGATAAGTAGTGAAACCAGACTGAAAAGGTTCTAATAAATTAGCTGTATTTAAGAAAGTGATCAGCTGTAATTGCACAACTTTTTCCAAAAGGTTTGACAAAAGGCTGAACAAATGCATGCTTAAAGCAGTTCGGAACCACACCAGTGTCCAAAGATGAGTTAATCAACACTTGAACACTGGGGCCAATTACTGGAAAAGCTGCTTTTATGATCTTGGAAGGAACAACATCCAGTGAGGAGTTAGAAGACTTATACAGTAGTTTTATTACAGAGACATGTTGAAAATGACAAAATAAAAATGGACAAGCAAATGTTCAAAGACAGGTCTGAGAGCTGTGAAGTAAAAGATAAGCGAATGGCACTCACTTTGTCAACAAAAAATGTCAAATAATTCTCACAGAGCCCTGCTGATGGCTACCTGGAAAACTGGGAATTCGTATTAATTATTGAATTTATAGGGGAGAATAAAACCCTTGGTCTATGACAGTGTGCGGTAATCAGTTCTGAAAAATATTTTGATCTAGCTGACTTAGCAGCGCTCTGAAACTTGACCAGACAATCTTTAAACATCTCAAGAGACACAGTAAGACGATCATGCTTCCATCTCCTCTTTAAATTAATCTTTGGTTGTTTCATTTTAAAAGGAGCATTAGAATCTAAGATATTAGAACAAACTGTGTAAAACTGAGAAATTAAATTGTCAGGCCCATAGGACGCCTTTGCAGCATGCAAGATAGATTTTTCAACAGCATTAGCTAGATAGTCTTCATTGAACTGAGAAACAGTCAGTGAGTTTATAAAACGAGAATAAAAACCAGCAGGCTTATTCACAGTAGCAGAGGTTACAGCAGGAACCTTAAAAAGAATGGGTTTGTGATCAGAGAAGGAAGCATCATCAATGACAACATCAACTACAGAAGAACCATATGATATAATAAGGTCAAGTGTGTGACCAAGAACATGAGTTGCTTGATTTATATGTTGAGAAAAACCGAATAAGTCCAAGATATTACAAAACTCAGCCACCAAAGGATGCCCTGGGCAGCAAAGATGTATTTTAAAATCATCCAAAAGCAACATATAATCATACAACGGGGCAACAGAAGTTAAAAATTTAGAAAACTCACTAGTAAAAGTACTTCCAACATTAGGTGGCCTATAGATGAGAGCACAGAAAAGTGCAGATGAATTAGACTGTAATGCAACACACTGTACTTCAAACGATGAAAAACTACGAACAGAAACTGATTGAATATTAAGATGATGTCACACCACAAACATGCTGTTCTTCAGCATTATTTTGTTTTGTTTTTCAGTAAAAACATGCTCAGCAATGGATGCTCTGCAGTGAATGGGTGCCGTCAGAATGAGAGTCCAAAGAGCTGATAAAAACCTCACAATAATCCACAAGTAATCCACAGCACTCCAGTCCATCAGTTAACATCTGGAGAAGACAAAAGATGAAACACATCCAGCATTAAGATGTTTTTAACTTCAAACCCTTGCTTCCAGATAAAATATAATCTACAATCCATAATATTTTCAAAATTTTCACTGGAGGAAGCGTTATTATGGATTATGTACTTATAATTTTGAAAACAAGATGAATATACAGAGGAGGAACATCATTTTTTCAGTGCAAATGTAGGATAGATTCTGCATGTGAATTTGAGTGTGTTATTGTGTTTATTGAGCAGAATAAACACGTGTAACCCAGGTCACTAACAAGATCACTAGTAATTAAAAAATATTTAATTTTTATTAATATATCTTTAGTATTTCTATGAAAATGCAGATTGAAGTCAGTTTACATTATATTATAAATCTAGAAAAAGGAAATCGCTAAAGTTGAGTAGTGAGGTGAAAGGTTAGTCCCGCCCCCCTGCAAAAAGTTAGCGCACAAGCAGGGCCGTTTCAAGATATTTGGGGGCCCTAGGCAAAAGACTGAAGTGATGTCCCAAGTCCTCCCTCAGGAAAATTTTTAAAATTCAGGTGGGATTTCCTGTATTCTGGTGCATTTTAAGAGTCATGAATTACTTTGTAGAACTCTACACAAAGTGGCCACTAGAGTGTAGTAAAGGACACAGTGTCTTCAATGAGGCATTGTTGATGGGAATGACACAATTTGATTAATGTTTATTTTTGTCAACAAGGCAAAAACAAGGTAATTTTTTTTTTATAATTATTCATATTATTATTATCATTCTTAAGAACTGTCTTCTCTTTATGCAGAGCAGCGTTTTAATCTTGAGCTATACAATTTGTTGAATTAAAAGAAAGGTATTAAAATGGTGTATAACACAAACTATTTTAACAACATTGTACAAGGATTTTTTTTGTCAAAGAATAACCATCCAAAATTAAGAGGTTTAGCAATGCTTGCGGACTTTAGCTTGCACAAAAGCAGTGACCAAATCTTCCATGTTCAATGACCTCCTTATGTTGCGCTCTATTGATATAAGTGCCAGTCCTCTCAGTCTTTCTTGGCTCATGGATGATCTGAGGTAAGACTTTATCAGTTTCAAAGCTGAAAAGCTTCTCCCTCCAGAAGCTACAGTGACAGGAAATGTCAGAGGGAGACGTAGTGCTATGCTGAGATTGCTGTACAAATCCAGCATGTCCTCACTGTAAATGTAATTCAGCATGTCTTGTGGGCATGTAGAGACATGATCAGGAAAGGTATGGATGGCTGATCTGACCTCCAAAACTTAATCCTCTGCCTCAATGTCATGAAGCATCTTCTCTAAGGTTTTGCATTTCACTTGCAGTTTATTCTCTTTTACAGCTTGCCTCATGTTGTCTTTGGAAAATAAAAAACTGTACAGTGCATACACATCTTCCATTTTTGAGAAGTGGTCGTTGAGACTTCTAAGTGCAGTGTCTACTAAAGGGAGAAAGAATTCCCTTCTGAATGCCTCTTCTGGACTGTGTAGAGATTCTTCTGCTGCTGAGTCACAGTCAAAATGCTTTGGTGTTCTTTTCTGTCTCTTTGCAGGAAGTATTTTTTCAATCTTCAGTTCCTCTGCAATGTCCATTGCATCTGATTGACAGCAAGACAACCCACTTTTCTCTAAACTGCATAAGATAACCTCTCACACCTTCTGTTTCTCTTCTGAGTGTTTCCAGAGAAACATTTGGACTCTGCAGAAGTTTACTCATGTGGTTTATCTGGTACAAAATATTGTACCAGATAATGGTGCATAAAAGGAAACGCTATGTGTTCATTTCACTGTGCAAACTTTTGGCAGTGGACAATGTTTCAGCATCCCTCTTTTCAAAAGCAAAAGTCTGAAGTGCAGACAGTGCTTCCAAAACCTCCGGTAGGTGGTAACGCAACACTTTAACACTGTCTATTCAAGCTTCCCACCTGGTTGTTGACAAAATTTTTAAAGTCAACTGCGTGACATGTTGCTTGAGAACAGCCCACCGTTGCACTGAAGAGCTGAACAGATTGTAGAGTCGTTGGAGCAAACCAAAAAAGGACATAGACATAACCGATGACTTTACTGCATCTGAAACAACAAGATTTAGTGTGTGACTGCTGCAGGGCACACACAGAGCTTTGCTGTTCATTTGCAAAATTCTGGCCTGCACACCTTGTTTGTGGCCCATCATATTGCTACCATTGTCATATGATTGGCCACGACAGTCAGAAATGTTGAGCCCATGTTGCTGATGGAGCGTACTAGAGTCTCTGTTAGCCCTCTTCCGGTTGTGTCCTTAACATCAAAAAAGCCAACAAAATGCTCAGATATAGCTGCTCCAACAGATGTTTCACAGTTTACTATTCTAAGCACCAATGACAGCCGTTCCTTGTGTGACAGGTCTGGAGTGCAGTCCATTATGACAGAGTAGTACTTGGCCAGTTTAACTCTTCGCATTATTTCCTCAATGATTTTCTCTCCTACCAAATTTATAATCTCATTTTGAATAGTTGGACTTAGATAGTGTACTTTCGTCTCTTTGTTTTTAATTCTTTTCAAATGTTCACTGAGCACAGAATCAAACTGACACATGAGTTCAACCAGTGACAGAAAATTCCCATTGCGATCATCAAATGGTACATTAGATGTACCCCCTGAGGGCTTGGTTTTGTTCAGCCAGGTGACAGATAATGGCTATGACTCTGTGTATAACTGCTTTCCAGTGTTCAATTTCAAGTTGCATGAGATTTTGGTAGGTTTGGTCGATGGCAGTTTGAGTTAGCAATCTTTTTTGTAGATCATGGCACTTTTTCATTGACTCTGAGTGTGCTTTTGTGTATTCATGTTCTTTAAGGTGATGTGCAAGGTTCTTCCATGCACAATAACCATGGGTGCTTAGAGCGTTGTCTCTTTTACTAAACAGTAAACAGGAAAAACAAAATACAGCATCAGTGCTCACAGAATACAGAAGCCATGACCTCTGGATTTTTCCCCATTTTTCATCGTTATCTTATAGTTGTCTTTTGTGAACCTTCTCAGTGGAACTTCAGCGTTTTTAGGAAAATCAAAGTCCACAATTTGAACTGGTCCACTTCTAACAATTTGACAACGAGTTTCATCATTTATTACATCTGGCCACAACCCAGGATGAACACTGAGGGTTGCAGTAAGTGCAGCCACTTCAGATTCAGGAGGAGTAGAGGTATCTTTTGCTGGAGAAGTAGAGGAGCTTTCTTCGGCTGGAGTGGTGGAGGTGGAGGTAGTAAGAAGCAATGGGGCTCAGTCAGTCTCAAACTGAGATGATGATTGACTGCTCCTGGCTGGGTCTCGAGAGTTGACATCTGAAGTTCCATCACAGCCTAAAAGAAATAGTTAAATACAGATTTTTTAATAGTAATAATAATAATAATAATAATTATTATTATTATTATTTATTACTGTGTTATTATTATTATTATTATTATTATACTAATTTTAATATAAGTAATTAAAAATAATTATTTTAGATGTAACATATCTTCAGCTTGTGAAGAGGTGGCATTATCAATTGGCACAGACAGAAATTTAAGCAAAGCACCTAATAAAGCAAGCAAAAAAAAAAAAAGCAAAAAAAAAACATTTGGTGAATAGCCATACGTTTATTGTTATTCTCATAGCATATCATGAAAGTAAAGTGTGGAGGATTCGATATTTACTTTCCGGGAAAAGAACTTCACTTCTCATAATGCCACAGAAAGTAACGTCATACACAAAACTACCTGTTGCATATGGTACAAAGTGTTGAGATGTGTTGATGGAGAAGAATAGAAGGACAAACGCGAAGGAAAAAGGGGATTTTTCCTCCAGATGGAATAGAAATATCACCAATGGAAATTGATAGCCTGCGTACACCTAAAATGTAACCGGACTTGATGGATTATCTTGTTTGGACCTAACTGCATGGGAGTCATAGGACCAGCTCATTTTGTTTGGAATTGACAAAGTTTTTACCGTGACCGCAGCCACGGGCAGACAGCCGTCAAGAGTAAGTGACAACACTTAACTAGCTTTTGCCTTTATACATGGCAAAAAATCTGATTCGATCGTAATCTGGGCTCGTGCATCAAGAGGATTTAGCTCAAAGTAAGTTTTCGAACGCTGTAGCTACAACAGTGAAGAGGCGAGAAGTTGTCTAGTGTGTATTTTATGCTTAAATTCTGCAAACAGAACAAAGTTGTGTATGACTATTAGTTGAACTTTTTCATCCTCTAACAACGCTCACATCTACTGTTGTGTTTGGTCACTGTTGTCAAGATTTATGTTCGCAGAGATGTGAAAACACGACAGACAGTTGTATTTGGAGATAATAATGGTTTACTTACCGCTGTGTCTTTGGCGTTTTTCCTCTTCTTCTTTCTTTCTCTGTCTTTTGGAAAATCCTGAAGGGTATGAGCGCTTCATGATGACATTTTTAAATTTAAATGCCCACGTAATGCTGAGTGGGTACGACAGTTTCTCTTCCACTGACAGCTAGTGGGGGACCTAATGGGGGGTGCGCAACGGTGGATGTCACTTCAACATTACAGTGATTAGGGCACTCATAGTGTTTGTCGTTGCATAGGGGGAATCCGTATAGTTTGGGGGGCCCCTCTCACAGAGCAGTACTGGAGAGTGATAGCGCTGTCTCACTGTGGTGGTTTGTTTACGGTGGTTGATAATGTTTGACGAGGGCAGATACACAACCTAAACGACCGTGCGGCCATCGGGGGCCCCCTTCAGCTGGGGGCTCTAGGCAGCTTTCTACCTTGCCTACCCCAATGCGACGGCTCTGCGCACAAGCAATCAGAACGAGAGTGAACTTGAACGAGAGAAAACGCAGTTGTGAATGAGAAATGTTATGAGAATCATTTGAGTAACCAAACATAGATGATTAACAAGTTTGAAATATAAATCATTGATATAACTTTTAGAAGCTCACAGTTTGAAAATAGTAGTTTGAACTGAAGTTAGAACGAGATGTGATGAGACGGACGCAAGAGATTTAATCAACATCTTTTCCGGGGAGAAAATATTTTATTTTTGTTTTCTGTTTTATACTTCTCCTTGGTGAGTACAAATTTCATCATAAGAAGTGTATTTAGTTATTCTGATCGTGAATACTGTGAATTATAATGTGAAAAAAGGAATCTAAAGGGAAATAAGTGATGTAAAAGTTTTCAAAAAATGCTTTAAATGTGTTTTAATATATGTGATTGTATGTAATCATGTTTTTAATATGTTTTACGGGTTCGACAAAGATAATTTCTTAATGTGAAATATAGCTTTGCTAACACTGTGCATAGGCCCTAGTGTTGAATTGAGCACATGGTGATAAGCGTGTATGTTCTCATGTATGTGCAAATGATTGAGACAGAGAGTTTGATTTCATTTAAAATGATTTATTTGGACAATGGTGTTAATGTTTAATTTGGCTTTGTTGTTACAAGGCCGGGTTTTTTTTTTTTTTTTTTCCTTTGCTGAAGAATTCTGGATCTTCAGTGGATAAAACATTGTTTTTCCTCACCTGGATTCATTTTTTCCACCTTTGTTGAACATTGCTTTACATTTTTGAATTTGAAATAAAGACACTGATCTTAAACTAATACCTATTGTGAAACTGATTTTAAACTTTTAAAATCTGAATGCCTTTGAGGAACTAAATGCAAAAACTGAGACACTGATTTTGAAATTTAGTGTGTGGAAATTATTATTAATCTCTGTGTTCTGAATCTGAACCTTGATTTGGGTTTTTGAATTTTCATACCCTTTTGTTATTTTGAGTCTTTATTATTCAATTTACTCATTGTTATTTTTGTGTTTTGGTTCTGTTATTTCATTGCCAATTTAAAAGAGAATGACTGAAGTCAAAGAATAACCAATCAGAACATTACATTATATTATTTTCCCTATTGGCTGTTGCTTTTCTTTATTTTACTTTATGCTGTGTGATTTATTGATTATAGACTATTTCTAGATTACACTATTATACGTATTACTTACCTTTGCTCCAGTGAGACAATCTTTATCTTCTGATTCTGGTCCAAAAGCATTTCCAGTGATTTCACAAGTGTTTTATACAGTGACCTAGAATTTATTTATATAGAATTTATAGAGTTTTACACAATAGTAGGACCCCGTTACAGAAAAACTTGGCGAGCCAGCCAGGAGCAAAGTTACAGCATAGTGTAATAGTTATTAATCAACTTGATAACCACAACAGACAATAAAGAGCTTAAGTAAGCCCCCCCCCCACACACACACACTTCAAGTAGAAATGGAAATTGTGAAACGTGAAGAACATTGACGTACAGCACGTAGTTGTTGTAAGTGGTTTCACTGTTTTTTAAACAGACCAAGAACTAGAAGCCTGTCTTCAGAAATATGGATCAATCAAGCGCAACTTGTTTATCGACAACCCAGAATCTGAGTTCCACCACAGTGCAATAGTGGAGTTTGTCTGTGAATCTGCTATGAGTAATTTGGAGCCCTTACTCCCTATGGATATCCAAAGTACTCTAGATGCAAATGTTCTCTTCCATGTTCATAGTTTAGGAAGCGTGTATGTCCCTGCAGTTAGTAGCAGTGCTACTGAAGGGTACTTGGAGAGTCTGCAAGCCATTGCTCAAGCCAGTGGGAAGTCTCTGCAGGGATGTTCTTCAAATTGAGCTGCAAAAGATCTCTGTTTTGAAGTTTTCAGCAGATGAACCCTCTAGACCTGGTACTCCTGCAGAAGTGATCCCAGAACCCAAAAACCCTGCCAAGGAGAGCACACCGGTAAAGTCACCTTACCAGCTGAGAAACCTTGATATTAGTGTTGCTGATACAATGTAATTGAACCTGCCTACAGGTGCTCTGAATCCTCCAGGTATTCAGCGAGTAGTGATGGAGCATGTAGTGAAAACAAGTGATGCTATGACTCCTTCTCATGCTTTCCGTCTTAAAGCTTTCTCAGGAAGAAGTCCAAGACCGAGCACTGAATCAGACTTTGATACTTGGCGAGCCAGCGTTGACTGTCTACTTAATGATGTGTCTCTTTCTGACTTGCACAGAACTAGAAGAATTCTTGACAGCCTGCTGCCCCCAGCCTCAGATGTTGTCAGGCATGTTGGTCCAGATTCTTCACCAGCACAGTGCTTAGAACTTTTGGAATCTGTATATTGTTCAGTGGAAGATGGAGATGACCTGCTAGTTAAGTTCATTAGTGCTCTGCAAGACCAGGGAGAAAAACCTTCAACCTACCTGCATCGTCTGCACATGATGTTGAGTGCCACAATCAGGCGTGGTGGTGTCACAGAGGCTGAACGGAGTCATTATCTTCTTAAGCAATTCTGCCGAGGTTGCTGGGACAACAGCTTGATTGCCGACCTGCAGCTGGATGGAAGGAAAATATCACCCCCTTCTTTTGCTGAGCTTGTAGTACTCATTCATACTGCAGAAGACAAGCAGTCTCTAAAAAAAGGAGAGAATGAGGAAACATCTCGGTTTAAACAAGCATGCTCCTGTTCCGGTCAAGATTCGGACGACCACTCACCAACAGTCTGTTTACAGCAGCGATGTACCTGATGAGCCTAAGGATGAAGTGCAACATCACTCAAGTCAAAAACAGAAGTCAAAAAGCAATGCTGATAAGTCTGAAGTAGATGCACTTAAGAAAGAAGTAGCAAAGCTTCAAGCTCAGATTTCTGGCTATCAAGGTGTCATAAATGTACTGGAGAAGAGGAACCAACAAGCTTCAACTGGAAAAGTGGGATGTGTATAGTTGAAAGGAAACCAACCAGAAGTTGTGCCCCCAGGATGTACAGTAGTCCTAGATGGAATTGTGCAAGTGAAAGGTCCTTAGTTTGAGAAGTGGGTGTCAGTGGGTTCACCTATTTCATCTCCCTTACCTGGTGGTCTTCTAGTGGCAAGCAGTCTGCACAGTTTACCTGCAAGACAACGTATAGTGCAGTTACCAGTGGTAATAAAAAATGAAACCCAAACTGACCTGATGATCCCCCCAAGATGTGGACGCAGTTAGGAAACATCTTCAGGAGCTTCTGGAAGCAGGTGTCATCAGGGAGTCAGAATCTCCATTTTTGTCTCCAATAGTCATTGTTCGGAAGAAGAATAACTCTGTGCGCTTGTGCATTGACTTCCGGAAATTAAACTCCCAGACCATAAAGGATGCCTACGCCCTTCCCAACTTGGAAAAAGCTTTTTCAGTCTTGACCGGATCACAATGGTTCTCAGTCCTAGACTTGAAGTCAGGCTATTACCAAATTGAGATGGAAGAGTCTGATAAGCAGAAAAACTGCTTTTGTATGCCCACTAGGTTTCTGGGAATTTAACCGGATGCCGCAAGGAATCACCAATGCACCTAGTATGTTTCAGCGGCTAGTGGAGCGATGTATGGGAGACCTAAACCGGAAGGAAGTCCTTATGTTCATTGATGAACTCATAGTTTTCTCAAAAACTTTGGAGGAACATGAGACAAGATTGATACAAGTGCTTAAAAGACTCAGAGAGTTTGGATTAAAGCTTTCACCGGAAAAGTGTAAGTTCTGTCTAACATCTGTGATACTTGGGCCACATTGTATCCCAAAATGGAGTGGAAACCGACCCTTCAAAAGTAGAAGCCCTTACAACCTGGCCAAGACCCAAGAATCTAAAGGAGTTAATATCTTTCCTTGGATTTTCAGGTTACTACAGGAGGTTTGTACAGGATTATTCAAAGGTCGTGAAACCTCTTAATGATCTTATGGTTGGATATCTTCCACTGCAAAAGGATCGCAGAAAAAAGATGGATGAAACCACTACTACGTTCCAAAGGAACAATTTGGGGAACGATGGTCCAAAGAGTGTCAGCATGCATTTGACACTTTCAATTCAATTCAATTCAAGTTTATTTGTATAGCGCTTTTTACGATACAAATCATTGCAAAGCAACTTTACAGAAAATTAAGTTTCTACAATATTTAGTAGTAGCTTATCAGTGATGACTGTCAGTTTATGTGCATACGGCAGAAATGTTCAGAAAAATCAATAAAAGACGTAAACAAACAGACGATTAACACTATTAACAGCAATTATGCAATCAAACTTATAGCAAAATGTGGTAGTTCTGTATGTTGTTTCAGGGTTAGCATCATCTGAGGTCCTCTGAGGGGTTGGGATCATCTCTTCTCAGGTGTTCTGGATATAGACTGGCGCTTGTGTAAATCCTAGTTACCACGGGAAGTCCTTTAGTGGACTTTGCTATCCTAGGTATTATCAAAAGTCCAGCGTTATGTGACCTTATGGAGCTTGATGGGTTGTAGCGTGGTAGAAGACTAGTTAGGTATGCAGGAGCTAAGCCATTAAGGGCCTTATAAGTAAGTAAGTAATACAGGTCCTTCTCAAAAAATTAGCATATTGTGATAAAAGTTCATTATTTTCCATAATGTAATGATAAAAATTAAACTTTCATATATTTTAGATTCATTGCACACCAACTGAAATATTTCAGGGTCTTTTATTGTTTAAATACTGATGATTTTGGCATACAGCTCATGAAAACCCAAAATTCCTATCTCAAAAAATTAGCATATTTCATCCGACCAATAAAAGAAAAGTGTTTTTAATACAAAAAAAAGTCAACCTTCAAATAATTATGTTCAGTTATGCACTCAATACTTGGTCGGGAATCCTTTTGCAGAAATGACTGCTTCAATGCGGCGTGGCATGGAGGCAATCAGCCTGTGGCACTGCTGAGGTGTTATGGAGGCCCAGGATGCTTCGATAGCGGCCTTAAGCTCATCCAGAGTGTTGGGTGTTGCGTCTCTCAACTTTCTCTTCACAATATCCCACAGATTCTCTATGGGGTTCAGGTCAGGAGAGTTGGCAGGCCAATTGAGCACAGTAATACCATGGTCAGTAAACCATTTACCAGTGGTTTTGGCACTGTGAGCAGGTGCCAGGTCGTGCTGAAAAACGAAATCTTCATCTCCATAAAGCTTTTCAGCAGATGGAAGCATGAAGTGCTCCAAAATCTCCTGGTGGCTAGCTGCATTGACCCTGCCCTTGATAAAACACAGTGGACCAACACCAGCAGCTGACATAGCACCCCAGACCATCACTGACTGTGGGTACTTGACACTGGACTTCAGGCATTTTGGCATTTCCTTCTCCCAAGTCTTCCTTCAGACTCTGGCACCTTGATTTCCAAATGACATGCAAAATTTGCTTTCATCCGAGAAAAAAGTACTTTGGACCACTGAGCAACAGTCCAGTGCTGCTTCTCTGTAGCCCAGGTCAGGCGCTTCTGCCGCCGTTTCTGGTTCAAAAGCACACGCCTGTGCACGGTGGCTCTGGATGTTTTCTACTCCAGACTCAGTCCACTGCTTCCGCAGGTCCCCCGAGGTCTGGAATCGGCCCTTCTCCACAATCTTCCTCAGGGTCCGGTCACCTCTTCTCGTTGTGCAGCGTTTTTTGCCACACTTTTTCCTTCCCACAGACTTCCCACTGAGGTGCCTTGATACAGCACTCTGGGAACAGCCTATTCGTTCAGAAATTTCTTTCTGTGTCTTACCCTCTCGCTTGAGGGTGTCAATGATGGCCTTCTGGACAGCAGTCAGGTCGGCAGTCTTACCCATGATTGCGGTTTTGAGTAATGAACCAGGCTGGGAGAGTTTTTAAAAGCCTCAGGAATCTTTTGCAGGTGTTTAGAGTTAATTAGTTGATTCAGATGATTAGGTTAATAGCTCGTTTAGAGAACCTTTTCATGATATGCTAATTTTTTGAGATAGGAATTTTGGGTTTTCATGAGCTGTATGCCAAAATCATCAGTATTAAAACAATAAAAGACCTGAAATATTTCAGTTGGTGTGCAATGAATTTAAAATATATGAAAGTTTAATTTTTATCATTACATTATGGAAAATAATGAACTTTTATCACAATATGCTAATTTTTTGAGAAGGACCTGTATTTTGTAACTGATACGGAACTTAATAGGTAGCCAGTGCAGAGACTGTAAAATTGGGGTAATATGATCATATTTTCTTGACCTGGTAAGGACTCTAGCCGCTGCATTTTGGACTACCTGTAGCTTGTTTATTGAGGATGCAGGACAACTACCTAGCAGTGCATTACAATAGTCTAGAGGTCATGAACGCATGAACTAGCTTTTCTGCATCAGAAACAGGTAACATGTCATTGCAAAACTTACATCTGCACCAGTGTTAGGATTTGCCAACCCCAAGGTGCCATATGTGTTGAACACTGTGCCAGTACCAGTGGCCTTGGTGCAGCACTGTATCAAGAGCAAGATGGGCAGATGAGAGTCATTGCATTTGCAAGCCGGGGACTTACCAGGAGTGAAGCAAAGTACCCAGCCCACAAGAATTTTTGGCATTGAAGTGGGCCATTACTGCAAAATTCAATGACTACTTGTATGGAGCTGACTTCACTGTGGTAACTGATAGTAACCCGCTTACATATATCTTAACATCCGCAAAACTGGATGCTACCAGCTACAGGTGGTTGTCGAGTCTGTCGACTTTTACCTTTAAAATCCAATACCGGGCTGGAAGTAGGAATCAGGATCCAGATGGATTGTTGAGACATCCACAAGAGGAAGTTCCTGATGATTTGGAAACGAGAAAAGAGAGGGAAAGAATCAGGCAATTTGCTTACCATCACTTGACAGAAACCCCACAAGCAATTGTTTCAGCAGAAGCAATAAAAGCTATCTGTGACCGCCATCAAGTTTGTCAGCACTCTGATGACTCTAATTCCTTGGACCAACCAGTGACTCTAGTGGAATCTCTTGCAGTTGGAATGGAGGCCTTACCTCTTGCGTTCCAGCAGGAAGATACTTTCCGGTCTGGAGAAATTTTCCACTTGTCTGAACAAGACTTAAGGAAAAGGCAGAGAGCAGATCCAGAAATTGGAATAGTTGTCAAGCAGCTGGAATCCAATGAAAAGCCCTGTTATAAGACCCTGTCCCCTGAATTAAGTCTGTGGTTCAAGGAGTGGAATCGCTTAGAGCTGATAAACAGGGTGTTGTTCAGGAAGAGGCAAGAGCAAGGAAGTGAGTCATATCAATTAGCACTGCCTGCTGATCTCTGTGATCTGGTCATGAAGAAACTACACAACGAAATGGGTCACTTAGGCATTGAACAAACTCTTGATCTAGTTCGATCCAGATTCTTCTGGCCTAAAATGTCTTTGGTGGTAGAACAAAAAGTAAAAACCTGTGAGCAATGTGTCAGATGGAAAACTCCACCAGAGAAAGCTGCTCCATTAGTGAACATTAAAACCAGCGGACCATTGGAGTTAGTTTGTATGGATTTCCTATCACTTGAGCCAGACCGAAGTAACAACAAGGACATACTGGTGATAACGGACCATTTCACAAAGTATGCTGTGGCTGTACCAACAAGAAACCAAAAAGCCCAGACTGTAGCCAAGGGTCTGTGGGATAACTTTCTGGTACATTATGGGTTTCCAGAAAAACTCCATAGCGACCAAGGTCCAGACTTTGAGTCCCGCACCATAAAAGAGCTCTGTAAAGTGTCAGGAATATCCAAGATAAGGACTACTCCATACCATCCAAGAGGTAATCTGGTGGAACAGTTCAACAGGACCCTTTTGCAGATGCTGGGAACTTTGAGCACTAAGGAGAAATCACACTGGAAGGATTTCGTCAAACCTCTAGTGCATGCATACAACTGCACGAGGAATGATGTGACTGGATTCTCGCCCTACGAACTGATGTTCGGGAGACAACCCAGACTACGAGTTGATTTGGCTTTTGGGCTACCAGTCAACAGTTAGCCTGAATCCCATTCAAAGTACGTGCAAAACCTCAGGAACCGATTGGAGGAGAGCTACAAAGTCGCAACAGGAAACACTTCTAAAGTAGCAGCACGTAACAAGAAGAGGTACGATAAACATGTTGTTGCCTCTGTCTTGGATGTGGGTGACCGTGTGCTTGTAAGAAATGTTCGAATAAGGGGAAAGCACAAGCTAGCAGATAAATGGGAACCCGATGTGTACATTGTAACTAAGAAGGCTGGTAACTTACCTGTTTATACAGTCAAACCTGTAGGAAATGAGGGACCCCTTCGAACGTTACATTGAGATTTGTTGCTGCCATGTGGATTCCTGCAGACAGACAGATCTGAAGATATTCTTACCAAAGAAGTACCTTGAAAACCCAGAACCAGCGCTAGTTCTGCCCAAGAACCTAAAGAATTTGAAATCCAAAGTGAGTATTCAGAATCTGATGAAGATCTGATTGAGCACCATGTTACTGGAAGAACTCTGGAAATTGAAAGTAGGATTTTGTCAAATAAAAATCCTGTTGTTTCTACCAGAAGTGGAAGAACTGTAAACTTACCTGGTGTGGAACCTGTGTCAGAGAAGGATGTGGAATGTCATGTTCAGGAAAAACCTGTTAATGACACAAACTTACCTGAACCTGTGGAAAGAAATCCTCTGGACTTGATTGAAGCTGAAGTTGTTGGTGAGGATCTGGAAGAAGAATCTGGAGGAGAAATTGACAGAGAAAATTATCAAAAGGAAGCTGTTGAAAGAGAAAATGATCAAGACGAAGCTGTTGAAAGAGAAAATGATCAAGACGAAGCTGTTGAAAGAGAAGGTGATCAAGAGAAATTTGCTGGTGATCATAAGTCAGCAGAAAGTTCAAATGGAAAAGATGGAAGGGATAACGTTTCTGTAATTTCTGGAATTATTGAAATGGATCAGAATGAAGAAACTGAACCTGTGGGAGGACTAAGATGTACCCAAAGACCCCATGAACCTCCAAAAAGACTTCACTATCCCCAGTTGGGAAATCCTCTTAGTATGGTGATCCAGTCTTTGTTGTCAAGCCTGAGTACAGCGTTCAATAATTCGCTGGAAGAGAACCTGGAACCTGCTAGCTATTCACCAACCATTGTGACTGTTCAACCTCTGATGCAGAGGGACCTGCATACATTCAGGAGGGTAGAATGTAAAAAAGGTAATTAATAAGATCACTAGTAATTAATAAATATTTTATTTTTATTAATATATCTTTAGTATTTCTATGAAAATACAGATTGAAGTCAGCTTGCATTACATTATAAATCTAGAAAAAGGAAATCACTAAAGTTGAGTAGTGAGGTGAAAGGTTAGTCCCGCCCCCCCTGCAAAAAGTTAGCGCACAAGCAAACTTGAACGAGGGAAGACGCAGTTGCGAATGAGAAATGTTATGAGAATCATTTGAGTAATCAAACATAGATGATTAACAAGTTTGAAATATAAATCGTTGATATAACTTGTAGAAGCTCACAGTTTGAAAATAGTAGTTTGAACTGAAGTTAGAACGAGATGTGATAAGACGGATGCAAGAGATTTAATCAACAACTTTTCCGGGGAGAAACTATTTTATTTTTGTTTTCTGATTTATACTTCTCCTTGGTGAGTACAAATTTCATCATAAGAAGTGTATTTAGTTATTTTGATCGTGAACACTGTGAATTATAATGTGAAAAAAAGAATCTAAAGGGAAATAAGTGATGTAAAAGTTTTCAAAAATGCTTTAAATGTGTTTTAATATATGTGATTGTACAGTCGTGGCCAAAAGTTTTGAGAATTACATAAATATTAGTTTTCAAAAAGTTTGCGGCTAAACTGCTTTTAGATCTTTGTTTCAGTTGTTTCTGTGATGCACTGAAATATAATTACAAGCACTTCATACGTTTCAAAAGCTTTTATCGACAATTACATGACATTTATGCAAAGAGTCAGTATTTGCAGTGTTGGCCCTTCTTTTTTCATGACCTCTGCAATTCGACTGGGCATGCTCTCAATCAACTTCTGGGCCAAATCCTGACTGATAGCAACCCATTCTTTCATAATAACTTCTTGGAGTTTGTCAGAATTAGTGGGTTTTTGTTTGTCCACCCGCCTCTTGAGGATTGACCACAAGTTCTCAATGGGATTAAGATCTGGGGAGTTTTCAGGCCATGGACCCAAAATTTCAACATTCTGGTCCCTGAGCCACTTAGTTATCACTTTTACCTTATGGCACGGTGCTCCATCGTGTTGCTGGAAAAATGCATTGTTCTTCACCAAAACTGTTGTTGGGTTGTTGAAGAAGTTGCTGTTGGAGGGTGTTTTGGTACCATTCTTTATTCATGGCTGTGTTTTTGGGCAGAGATTGTGAGTGAGCCCACTCCCTTGGATGAGAAGCAACCCCACACATGAATGGAGTCAGGATGCTTTACTGTTGGCATGACACAGGACTGATGGTAGCGCTCACCTTTTCCTCTCCGGACAAGCCTTTTTCCAGATGCCTCAAAGAATCGGAAAGGGGCTTCATCGGAGAATATGACTTTGCCCCAGTCCTCAGCAGTCCATTCACTATATTTTCTGCAGAAGATCAATCTGTCCCTGATGGTTTTTTTTTGGAGAGAAGTGGCTTCTTTGCTGCCCTTCTTGACATCAGGCCATCTTCCAAAAGTCTTCGCCTCACTGTGCGTGCAGATGCGCTCACACCTGCCTGCTGCCATTCCTGAGCAAGCTCAGCACTGGTGGCACTCCGATGCCGCAGCTGAATCCTCTTTAGGAGACGATCCTGGCACTTGCTGGACTTTCTTGGACGCCCTGAAGCCTTCTTTCCTTGAAGTTCTTGATGAACCTATAAATTGTTGATTTAGGTGCAATCTTAGTAGCCACAATATCCTTGCCCGTGAAGCCATTTTTATGCAACACAATGATGGCTGCAAGAAGGACTATGCAATTCATCTGATCACTCTTCATAACATTCTGGAGTATATGCAAATTGCTATTATAAAAACTTAAGCATCAACTTTTCCAATTTCCAATATTTATGTAATTCTCAAAACTTTTGGCCACGACTGTATGTATTTATGTTTGTAAGATGTTTTACGTGTTCGACAAAGATAATTTCTTAATGTGAAATATGCACCATGCTAGCTTTGCTAACACTGTGCATAGGCCTAAGTGTTGAATTGAGCACATGGTGATTAGCGTGTATGTTCTCATGTATGTGCAAATGATTGAGACAGAGAGTTTGATTTAATTTAAAATGATTTATTTGGACAATGGTGTTAATGTTTAATTTGGCTTTGTTTTTAGAAGGCGTTTTTTTTTTTTTTTTTTTTTTTTTTCTTTAATGAAGAATTGTGTTCCTGAATCCTGTCCTCACCGAATGTTCATATTCCGGTTTGGACTGGTGAGCCATCCCACCAACTCGTACCTGGAACAGAGAAAAGAGTGGGAAATCTGCCGAACTGGTAGGATCAAACTTTTTTTTTTTTTTTTTTTTTTTTTTTTTTGCTTTGAGTTTTTCTTTTTGCAATTTTTTTTCCTGCCTGGATCTTCAGTGGATTAAACATTGTTTTTCTTCACCTGGATTAATTCTTTGCACCTTTGATGAACATTGCTTTACATTTTTGAATTTGAAATAAAGAAATTTAGTGTGTGGAAATTATTATTAATCTCTGTGTTCTGAATCTGAACCTTGATTTGGGTTTTTGAATTCTCATACCCTTTTGTTATTTTGAGTCTTTATTATTCAATTTACTCATTGTTATATTTTGTGTTTTGGTTCTGTTATTTCATTGCCAATTTAAAAGAGAATGACTGAAGTCAAAGAATAACCAATCAGAACATTACATTATATTCTTTTCCCTATTGGCTGTTGCTTTTCTTTATTTTACTTTATGCTGTGTGATTTATTGATTATAGACTATTTCTAGATTACACTATTATACGTATTACTTACCTTTGCTCCAGTGAGACGATCTTTATCTTCTGATTCTGGTCCAAAAGCATTTCCAGTGATTTCACAAGTGTTTTATACAGTGACCTAGAATTTATTTATATAGAATTTATAGAGTTTTACACAATAGTAGGACCCCGTTACACATGACTCTGATATGAATGATAAATGAGCACTGAGCTCTAGTTTGGTCTAGCGTGAGATGAGGAAGAGTCTCAAATGTGTGTTCATCCTTCTCTCAGATATGAGGTAGGCTACAGCACCTCTGTGAAGTTAGCACCCCATAAAAATAAACAATCACCAAACTATGCCATTCGTTTGTGCCACAAATACAAACATTTGTGCTGGTTTGTTCTTTGAGATATTAAACTTTTTTTCTTTTCTTGACCGTGTGACATCAATCTCCACCCAATGTTGCCCAAATCGCTCCAAATCGTTGCAGTTCGTTTGTGCCGGTAATAACTAATAAAATATGTTAACTGAAATAAAATTAAATTAAACAGTATTATTTTAGCTAGATGCCGAGGCAACTTTTCTGTTTAATTTAATGTCTTGTACTAATATAACAAAATAAATAAAAATAATAAATAATATTATATATATAATATATATATATATATATATATATATATATATATATATATATATATATATATATATATTTTTTTTTTTTTTTTTTGTGGCAGAAATATTTTCAGTTCCAAATAAACTTCATGTTTCTGTTGTATTTCTTTAAAATAAATGCCACTTGTTTAGATAGTTTTATATATAATTCAAAAACAGTGTTTCTAATATTTCTTTAGTGTTTCTAAGTTTTTTCATCACTGTATATATTTATAGATCCTGTAATTTGCTGCAATATTGAAGTATCAATAAACTCTATTTTCATCACATTTTAACCTTCACTTTATTTAAATGCTTCTGCTGATGTTCAAATATAGTGCAAATATTCCATGAAGTCACTCAATGTATATTTATTGTCATTATATAAAACATTATCCATTTTACGTTTACACGTAGATGATTTTATACAAAGAAATATCACACTCACTTCGTCATCAAGCCAGAAATATTCATAGTCTACAGTGTCAAGTGAGAGGAATAAAGAAATACACAGTAATGAAGGAAATTAATGAGACACAGGTGAACAACATAATCAGTTACTGTAGTTACAGATAAGATCATACTTAAAAACCATGACGACCAAGAAAACAGAAAGGAAACACAGGAAACAATGAGATGCAAACTAAAAAAAAGTCCATGAAAACAAAACATAAACCAAACTGAACGTGACACATATGTGACCCTGGAGCACAAAAGCAGTCATAAGTAGCACAGGTATATAGAAAACAATACATTGTATGGGTTAAAGTTATCCATTTTTCTTTTATGCCAAAAATCATTTGGATATTAAGTAAAGATCATGTTCCATGAATATATTATGTAAATTTCCTACCAGAAATATATCATAACTTTAATTTTTATTTTAATTGTATATTTTAATTTTTGATTAGTAGTATGCATTGCTGAGAGCTTCATTTGGACAACTTTAAAGGTTATTTTCTCAATATTTAGTGTTTTTGTGCACCCTCAGATTCCAGATTTTCAAATAGTTGCATCTCAGCCAAATATTGTCCTATCTCAACAAATTTCAATAAATTGACCCTTATGACTGGTTTTGTGGTCCAGGGTCACATTTATAAGAGCATCTTAAATATTTTACATCACAGTCCCATTTAGGAAGGATAAATGTTATTTTAAAGGTTTAAATACCGAAGTTATTTTAAAAAAAAATTTCAAGTTGCATTGAAAACTGCATTATTTTTAATCATTTTTTAGATGCAGTTCGCAGAACATATTAGTTCTACAAAAGTAAGTACTAAATAATACACACTAAACAACAAACACTAATAAAGCAAACTGAAAGAAAACACTGTAAATGTGTGTATCCGTCACCTTAAACAAGTGAAAACATGACAGAAGTTCAAATAGACATGAAAAGAATTAAACGGAGATCATTCGAGTCAATAACAGAAAACTACCTGATTGTTACATTGAAATATACATTTTCTGTGAAGCTGCTTTGAAACAATATGTATTGTGAAAAGAGCTTTACAATTATACTGGAATTGAATTGAATTAAACTGAATAATTTGAATCCAAATGGCTTGATTAAATCTGTTATTTGACTCACACACAGTGGGTAATTATTTAAACATTTTTAGTCCATTGCTGGTTACAGATTACATGACAAAACTTTTATATAGAAACAATCTATTAGATTTCACATTTTAAGTGATGGATTCTGAGTGCTTTTTGATTACTTTATAATTAAATGAATAATTTACTGGCATTGTGTGACCATGTAATCCATAAGAAAGTAACGGTTCTCTAATTATAGGCATTTTAAAATGTAGTGTAATCTAATTACAAGTACTGAATATTTGTAATCTGGATCACATGTAATCAGTGACTCTCCAGCACTCACTTGGTGCAGATGAAGTTGTTTCTATCAGTTTCAGGGCGGCTGATCCAGTGATTATCGCTTTTTCGAATGACTCCGGATCTGACCGTCTTATCGCAGTCGCCCAGTTCATTGTTGTAATCAGAAGCCCACTGATTGTAGCACACGGTCTGACCGTTGACCCAGAACCAGATCCCCACTGTGCAGGAGTGACGCAGACCCAGCCACACGTGATCGGAGAGAGCGCTCGAGGTCACATTCATCACCCGCTGCTGTATCTGCTCCGAATCCACCGACACCAGGTCCATGTCCCTATCTCTGCAGTATCTCAGAGCTTCAGTCCACATCTTATTCTCTCGGATCAGAACCAGTTTATCTGCAACACAAACAGATCAACAAGAAAATCAAGAAATAAAACATGGAGCCTTTAGAAACAGGAACCATGGCTATTTTAGTATCATTGAGATATTATAGATTCTATCAGTATGTTGAAAAAGTTTTTATTTTTACCTATTAATTTTAATTTCATCTAAAAATGTACTTTTTTATCATTTTTATTATTTGTAGTTTTTTTAATAAATGTATTTTTTATTCTTTTTATAATTGTCTACAGTAAATGACAATTCTGTTATTGTTTACTCACCCTCATGTAATTACAAATCCATAAGACTTTGGTTCATCTCTAAAACATGAATTATGTTTTTTTTTTAAATGAAAAGTTTGTCCGGGTAATGAAATCATGAATCATACGCTTTAAGCCAGATTTAATTTAATTCAATTCAATTCAATTCAAGTTTATTTGTATAGGGCTTTTTACGATACAAATCATTGCAAAGCAACTTTACAGAAAATTAAGTTTCTACAATATTTAGTAGTAGCTTATCAGTAGTGACTTTCAGTTTATGTGCATACGGCAGCAATGTTCAGAAAAATCAATAAAAGACGTAAACAAACAGACGATTAACAGCAATTTGCAATCAAACTAAGTTTAAGCAAATTTAAGCTTTTATTTAAATCTAAACAAAGATTGACACACAAACATAGAGCTCAATACATAGAGTGTGTGGGTCAAGTTAGAATAAAGCTCACTGGTTCTTGTGCATAACGTGACGCGTGACTTTCTGTGTTTACCATGTGTGTTTGTAAATTAAATCTGTCTGATAAATGGTAAAAATAAATAAATACGTGTTTTTTTTTGTTGTTTTTTTACATTAGAGTACATTTTACAAGAGAGTACCATTTTATTGCTGTAAATATTACATTTACAGTAATTCAATGTTTTACTTATTGTTTCTGTGTAATTATTTGTGAAAATTATTAGCAATTTGTAAGTGAGATTTGATTCTACACCGCTGAACTTCTTTTATGAGTTTCTGTAGTTTCACACATACACTGTACAGCAGCTCAGATGATTGATCTACTCACCATCATAACACACAAAGGGACGTTGTTCTGAACAGAGCTCTTCTGTCCATCCTTCATCACTGATACCAGTTGATACACAGATGCTGTTTCTGTTTGTTCCGATGCTGGGTTCACCAGTTCTCCAGTGTGTGAATGTAGCGGTGCTGTTATCTGACCAAACCCAGAGTCTGTGCAGACCGATCCAGACTTGATCATCTTGTAGCATGTTCTCAATCTGATTATTCTCACTCTCATTCCTCACACTGGCCAGATCTGTGTGTTTCTGTCGGCAGTATTTCTGAGCGTCTGTCCAGTTCTTTTTGTCCTGTTCAAGGACGAATCCTGTACTGGCTTTAAAACAGAAGGACATTTGATCTGATATTGATTAAGAGAAATAAATACAAAAAAAAAAAAAAAAAATTACCAAGAAAAAAAGACAAATCCACGAACACAATTGTGGTTCATTGTTCATAACTGCATTTTATTTTTATTATTGGACATGAAATATTCAATATTTTTTGATCACATTTCTGTGTTGTGATCTCTTACAGCTGAACTCACCATTATAGCAGATGAAATACAGTGTGTAACTACAGCTTGCATCATGCCAATATCCTTTATGTGCTTTCGCACAATTCACTCCACAATCCATGTAAACACAGTCTCCATCTTCTTCTGGCTGTGGTTTTGCTGTCATTTTATCCCATTTCTCATACAGTAAATCTTCTCCTCTGTAGAAGGCAGGGTCACTCAGAGACCAAATCCATGTGCTTGTGCTCCTCAGTCCAATCCAGACACGGCCAGAGTTACTCTTTATGGCCTGTTTTATGTCATTCTGTTCATTCATGTCATTGATAGTGACCAGATCTGTGTATTTCTCTCTGCAGTATCTCTGAGCTTCAGTCCAGATCATGTTCTGATTCACAAAGTGATACTGACGCAGAGACGAACTGAGCACGACTGAGGAGAGACACATTCACACAGATCTCACTCATTATATTGTATTTTGTTGTGAAACATACTACAATATTGTATTTTACAACTTTTACAAATATTTTTATAGTGCTTTATTACCTCTGAGACAGAAATATATTGCTATTGTAACACACATTGCGCTGTACAATAAAACTATAGATATATGTGTGTGTGTGTGTGTGTGTGTGTGTGTGTGTGTGTGTGTGGGCTGATCTGTGTTTGTGTTTTTGTGTGTTTGTTGGTTGATTTTAGTTTATAAAGGTGGTTTTGAGTAATTGTTGTGTAAAGCATCAAACAAACATTACACAAAGTAGCTTCAGCAAGAAATATTTTGTTTGATTCAACAGAAAATTTATTACATATACTCTTTTGGACCATGAAGGTGAGTAAATGATGACAAAATTTTCATTTTTTTTGTTGGGTGAACTATACTGTTAATAATTAATTATTATTATTATTACTATTATTACTATAGAAATATGAAATTATTTCTTTAATGAAGTGATACTCTAAATAATAAACTCAAACTGCCAGTAGGTGGTGGTAAAAGACTTTTAAAAGTCATTGCATCATTTATTCATTCATTTGTTTCGTTCAAAAGGCTGATTCATTCAGGAGTGAAGTACAGTGTATGGTTCTTTATGAATGGTCTATTAAATCATTAGGCTTGTTGGACTTGAAGCGGATCATCACCATCAGATCGATCGGTGTGTGACATCAAAGTACCGCGAGAGCTATAGAGAGCAGACGGATCCTTGTGTTTCTGAATCGCTCTCGCGGTACTTTGATGTCATTCAACGATCGACCGCTTCAAATCCAACACGCCTATGGCCAGTGGTTCAACTCACAAAAATGATTCACCGAATTCAGACGTGCATTAAAGGGGTCATATGATGAGATTTAAATTTTTCCTTTCTCTTTGGAGTGTTACAAGCTCTTGGTGCATAAAGAAGATCTGTAAAGTTGCAAAGACTAAAGTCTCAAATCCAAAGAGATATTCAGTCACTGTGCCCCCTCACCTCTGGTGCTGTCTCCGTAGTGGGCGCCCTGATTTAAGTCTGTGAGGCAGGGTACTGCTCTGGCAAGGTCTCCCAGGCTGTTTTTTATACACAGATTAAAACATTCTGGTAACGCAGAGCGAAATAAGAATGGTACTGCATTTAGAAATAATTCCTATTAACTTTGCTATTATTCTTGAATTTTCAAACTGCTAACACTTTGTACTTTTCAGTGTTGAATTATGCCTTTACTGTATGACCAAAAATGATGGCGTAGTCTATTTTATGTTTCAGCTGTTTAATCGCGCCGGCGCCTCACACACACACCATATGCTACTGCATTCATTGGAAACAGTGCAGCCATTTACCGTGACATTCGGCGTAAGCACCGGTCCACTGTGGCATATTTTTGCTCATTATGATATTTTTCCTTCGATACTGAAACGCGAGTGAACTACAAATCCTATTTTACCTAATAAATACGCTAATAGTTTAGCTTCAAATAGACTACATCATGAATATGGACACATTTGGATTTGTGCCTAATGAGAGAGGTAAGCTCAGCTTTATTTCATTTTAAATTAATTTGTTTTGGCTTGTTTTTTGCTAAGCCCATATTATTATATGGGCTACTGCAATTATATTTATCCATTAGAATGATATATTTTTAATTATTGTTCTGTTCTGATATGGTTAAATTTAAAGGACTTGTTGTAAAGTGAGGGGAACCAAAATATCATATAGTGTTCATAATGTTGGTACATTATAACATTATTACGCCTGCCTTTTTTATTTCTGAAAATGCGACTTATACGAGACTTATCTCTTTTTTTTTCTTTTTCTTTTTTTTTTTTGCTCAAAAAAACGAATAATTTATTATTAGTGTGTTTTTAAAAGCATGCAGCAAACAAAAATATGTAATTAATCGGTTAAAATTTGTTACTGTGGGTTAACAAATTTACATAGGTAGGCTATTCATATGAGAAGACCCCTCTGTCAAGCTCCTGAAGTTTGCAGACGACACTACAGTCATCGGTCTCATCCAGGACGGTGACGAGTCTGCTTACAGACAAGAGGTTGAGCAGCTGAACACTCTCAAAACAGTGGAGATGATCATGGACTTCAGGAGAAACCCCCTGCACTCCCCCCACTCACCATCATGAACAGCACTGTGGCTGCAGTGGAGTCATTCAGATTCCTGGGAACCACCATCTCTCAGGACCTGAAGTGGGACAATCACATTGACTCCATTGTTAAAAAGGCCCAACAAAGGTTGTACTTCTTTCGCCAGCTGAGGAAGTTTAACCTGCCACAGGAGCTGCTGAAACAGTTCTACTCAGCCGTCATTGAGTCTGTCCTGTGCACTTCAATAACTGTCTGGTTTGGTTCAGCTACAAAATCAGACATCAGAAGACTACAGAGAACGGTTCGGACTGCTGAAAGGATTATTGGTGCTCCCCTGCCCACCCTTCAAGAGCTGTATACATCCAGAGTGAGGAAAAGGGCTCAGAAAATCACTCTGGATCCCTCTCATCCAAGTTACCCCATCTTTGAACTTTTGCCATCTGGCCGCTTCAGAGCCGCAAATACCAGGACAGTCAGGCACAAGAACAGTTTCTTCCCCCAGGAAATCTACCTCATGAAAAGTTAAATGTTCCCCACCTATGCAATAAAAATATATTTATTTGTTACCACCTCCATCCTAGTACATCCCTGCATCTCACTCGATTCTATTCCATTATCATCTATAGAACAACTGTTCATACAATTTATTTATTTTTCTATTTACTTGCAATATTTGCCTATTTATATTTCCTTTTTTTTTTTTGCCTGTGTGTTGTTGTTGTCTCTGTGTACTGGAAGCTTATGTCACTAAACTTGGCAATAAAGCTCTTTCTGATTCTGATAGTGATTTTGATTCTGATATGCTTGGCTTCCCATAGCAACAGAGTCTGGGTCAAATCTGGTTTACATTCACTTGATAACAACAAAATATCCAAGTTCTTAGAATTAGAATGTCTAATCAAATCATTGTACCCAATTAGATCTAATATAAATAACATTTGCTGTTGTTTGCACCCTTTGTAGACAAAAAAAAAAACACCTTCACAAAAAAGAAGACAGAGAAAGAGAGAGAAAGAGTGAAGGGAGGCTGCTAAAGGCAGCTCCAGCAAGTCAGCAGGTAAATCATCATATAGAATATTTAGTAGTTTGTCACACTTTAATTATTGTAATTAAGTATATTTCCCATATTAATCACTTGTCTTGATACTAGTAATCTATAACACATCATATTTTGATACAACCATATTAATAATAGGCCTATAGATAAAAATAATAATATTAAAAATAAAATAAATGTTCTAAATGAATTGTTTATTAGTATATAATCTAGATTTATGCTGTAAAATATTAAATTAAATGTGTAATACATTTAGGGGAGAGTGGGGCAAGATTAGCCATTTTTACTTATGGGTCCTCAAGATAAGTTTAAATGATGAAGAAGTACAATGAATCCTATCCTATCCTAATAAAAGTATTCCTATCATTTTAAATGAGAATGTATCTATGACAAAGGGTTCTTAAAATATGACTTCTTTTTAAAAAGTGTTCCCATGGCTCAGTTTGGTGTAAGTTGACCCGAGTCGAGTCACTGATCAGACCATCTGATCAAATCTGATACAAACCCATGTGAAATAAATAATAATTTAAAAATGAATTTAATAATTGCCTTTTACAACCAGTCATATTTCTTTTCAAAAGTTAACTTTTACAACATAAAACCAACCAAATGTAGTTTAAATTTCAATATTTAATTATTTGCATTTCTGAAACAATATGTTTAAGACTAAAGGTGTAGCCTTCCTAAAAACAGACTAAACAGAGAGTTTGTTGGTCATTAGTGACTGCAGCTGGAAAGATATATCTGATTATAATGTGATGAAAAGGATTTTCTGGTTCTTATCAGAGAAGGATTTGGTGCACTTGTACACTGTCCCTATCAAATAAACTACAGATAATGTGTATATATGCTAACTAAACCACTAATATCACATTCAAATACCAGTTTATAATTCAGAGATTTAACTGAACTACAGTGTCTTATGGTGGGGTAAGTTAAAACGCTGACTCAATTTACCCCACAGCATTTGGCTCACTTTGCCCCATAGATGCCATTTCGAAAAACTATTGTTGCTAACCAGTTCAAGCTAATATTAAGCTAAATGATTTGCATGGTTTTATATGTTGCTAAATCACCTATATATGTATCATAAATAATTTTAGATCTGGATAAATTTGCTTTGATGTAACAACCATTACAACTGTTATGCTAAAATTTTACTTTGGCAAGCCAAAAACAGTTTTTAAATAAATGGGTGCCTTCCACTCCTCCCGTGTGTTTCTCCTTTTCACAGTCTGGCAGAAATGATGGGTTTTTCCAAAATACATGGTCACATGACAGTAAAAGTGTACAGTTGCCAAGATGCAGGGGGTGGCTCAACTTACCCCACTCTCCCCTACTTCCCCTGAAGATGAGGAAGAAGCAGGCTCAGAGAGTGAGGGAGAGCCCACTCTCATCAAAACATCTACAATAAAGTCTGGAATTATTACAGAGTGTGCTGTCTTCTCTTTTAATTGTATATTTGTAACAACTGGTTAATTTGTATTAACAACCACCCCCCTAGTGCCCCTTTTTTGGTTTGGGCCACTGCCCCTCAAAATATCTGTGCATGGCCCTGGTCTACGTCATTGTGTGGAAAGATTTGCATGTGTGTTTCGTTGTGAAAGCGAAGCTACTTTGTTTGGTCTTCCAAAAGATGTCACAACTAGAAAATAGTGGTTAAGTTGTATTTACAACACTGTTCCAGAGCAGCTCAACCCAAATATTCAGATTTTACGGAGGACAAGGACTGTTTCCTGTGAGAGTAGCCTACAATGCTGGTGTCTGTTTCTATAAAGTGGGACAATTCTAACTTTGCATAAACAACATGTAGAACAATCACTGCCAACTGAAAACAATTCAAAAAAGACACCTCTCACTGCAAAAAACATGTTCTGTGTGATCAGGGCCCAAGTCATTATAATCAGTAATTATGTCGCCACTGAATGCAACAAAAGCCTTGTTTCTAATGGGTATTATTGGTTTTGTCTCATCCCACTGGTGTCCTGATAATTTATCCTACCCATCAGGCACACACGCATCACAGTATGTTAAAAGGGCTAAACATTTTCATCACGCTTGAGGTATTCAGCCAATCACAAAGTACTGCATTGCTGGCCAATCAGAGCACACCTCGCTTTTCAGAACGATGAGGTTTGTAAAAATCGCCATATTTCAGAAAGGCGGGGCATAGAGGAGAAACAATAATGTACAGTATGTAATGTAAATAATGTGTTTTTTTTTACCTTAAACCACATAAACACATTTCATTACACCAAATACACAAAATAATGTTCTTTTTAGCAACATCATATGACCCCTTTAAGAAATGAAATGCCGTTGTGTGTTGCTCGGAGACGAACAGTTCTGCTTTGTCTTTATATTTTCGTTGGCAAAATTGAGCAAAACAGACAAGATTGTGTCTAAAATCACACTAATATTCACTTCTTATTTACTGAACTGTTGTATGAGATCAGTATCACATTTGCGCTTGTTGTGTGATATTGCACTTATTGCTCGTAAATGTAAATATGTAAATATGAGACAAAAACTCAAACAGGGGCATTTTTGCCCCATAACTTAAATTTTAGGGACATTCTAACTATGTTCTCTAAGCTCCATTACACAGTGAGTTGTTGCCCTGCCTCATATTTGTCATCAATCAACTGTATGAAATGTCAGATGACCCACAGGTCTGAGGCGTGGCAAGTGCGTTAAATGCGTTAATCATTTTAACATGTTGTTTTTCACCATAATTAATTAATCTAAATAACCCGTTAAATTACCAGCACTAATATATATATATATATAAGTTGTTTATATTTATGTCTTAGTATCTTCAATTACTAAGGTTAAACATTCAAACTTTAACTTAGACTGAAAGGACTCATGGGAATCACTGACGATGTTTTGTGGTTTTTATGTGGTTTATTACAGTAGCAGAAAAACAACAGTCAACATCTCGTCAACAACATAAAAAATTTACAGGAATCATTCAAACACACTTGAACACTGTCAGCACAGCACTAACACTAACTATCAGCACTAGTACTAGTCAAGCACTCATTTAAACACTCACTCACCTGTGAGCAGAACAGACATCAATGTGATTCTCTCCATTTCTGAGGGAAAAACAGAAATCAGTCTCAATAAATGATGCAGACGCTGAACATCTGACCAGATCCAGAACATCAGATCATGTCATTTCTGCTTTATCATTGCTTATTAGATTCTACATCAGTTATAAATACACACATGAAGCTCCTGAAGCTGACGTGTGTCGTGATTCAGTCTGAAAATACACTGAAAATACATAAAACTTACAGTAAAAGCAGCTGTGGTTGCCAGAACTTTTCAGTAAAAAATACAGCAGCAATAATTTGTTTTATGGATTTAAGTTGCATTTACAATAATACATTTTACTGTACATTATTTGTAAAAAATATTATATTAACTGATATAATGCTAATATACCAACCTACTGAAATAATAAAATCTTTAAAACACTGACAACCATCTTAAAAACTCAGATTGTAATAAAGTTAAAAAGAGAAACCCACATAATGAATCCACACATTCACTAGTTAAACAGTGATCAGCTTAATATAATGTGATATAAACACTGCTAAATCAATCATATTATAATCAGTGTAAAGTTAAGACTCAGAGTTTCTTACCTGTAGATGTTGTGATTCAGGTGTGTTTGTGTTTCTTCTTTTATCAGGACAGACTGATATCACCGATCCTCTCTCTTTCTGCTCCTCCCATCTTTGCTTTTCCTGGAAAGAAAAACTCCCTTCTGTGGTTTGTTTCTTTTTCAGGTTTGTTTCCTTCTTTCTTGCCCAAAGGCAAGTGCACTGAACAAGAGAGAGTGTGTTCATCTGTTCACTGTTGTGTGTGTTTATACAGGTGGAAAGAAAACTAAATACACACTTTGATTATTCTGTGACACGTATTATTTGTGTCTTTAGATTTCAATTCCAATACGTATCTTCAAAAGTTCTTTCCTCCACTTCAGCAGCAATTACAGCACTAATTTATTTATTAAAATGCAGGGTTGTGTCTTAGGGTTACAGTGTAGGTTAGGACTGGGTTATAATATTTATAATTAGCTCTATATATAAACAATAGAAGTCTATAATGTAGATGGCAAGTGTGTGTGTATGTTTGTGTGTGTGTGTGTGTGTATGTTTGTGTGTGTGTGTGTGTGTATGTTTGTGTGTGTGTTTGTGTTTATATTAGCAGAAAATCCAAAGTACACACTGAGCTTGTTTTATTGCACTATTTGTATCTGTAAATTTTAATTGTGTAATTGTGTAATGTATTTAAACATTTTCTTCTCCAGTTCAGCATTACTTACATACAGTAAATCTTTAACTCTAATATGACAACAAAATCAAACAATTAAACGGTTTAAAAACAGTACAGAATGTATAAAATTATAATATTTGTAAAAATGCAGAAAGTTGTCTGTTAGGGTTAGTGTGTAGGTTAGGTTAAGGTTATAGTATGCATAACTAGCGCTATATAAAAACAATATATGTCCATGTAATGTCCATTTTTATTTCTGCAGGGAAACTTTAATGAGACATGAAGGAGAATCCGCTGAAGTCTGAAAGAGCACAAGTGCATTATTTAATGAATTATATTGTAATATCCCGGCATGCATCGTGAGTAGCCGGGTGCATTGTGGGTATTTGTTTATAATTGATTTATGTATTGTTTAAGCAATATGGTTGGGTTGTTCTGTTAGCATTGTTATGTGTGTTTATGTTCAAGTTGGTTCACGTGGGTTGGGTTCATTTTACTGCACTGTTATGTGTAAGTGTGGCCGTCACTGTCACGGAGAGAGGTGTGTAAGGCAGGGACACGGCGGTATGGCCTTGTCTTTGCAAGTTTTCATTCTGTGTTAAAAATAAAGTGATGTGATATACAGCCAATTATGGTGACCCATACTCAGAATTGGTGCGCTGCATTTAACCCATTCAAAGTGCACACACACCGTGAACACACACCCGGAGCAGTGGGTATCATTTATGCTGTGGCGCCCGGGGAGCAGTTGGGGGTTCGGTGTCTTGCTCAAGGGCACCTCAGTCGTGGTATTGCCGGCCCGAGACTCAAACCCACAACCTTAGGGTTGGGGGTCAGTTTGTGTTTCGGTGTGTTGATGAATTGCATATAAGTAGTGGTATTAAGACAGTGCGATCTCCTGCCATTTGATTCTGTCAGCTTGCCTGCTTCTAGAGACCCTCGTGGTCGTGCGGTGTCTGGGACACGAGTGCTCTCACTCTCCGTCAGCCAAGCGTAAAAGTCGTGCTGCATAGATGCTAGCACCCCACTAGCAATTAGCTTAGTAGCAGTCTACTGGCCTAGTTTAGCTCCAGTCAGCCCACGCTCTGATGAACAACCGCCAGTTGTTACAATATTAATTAACTGTTATTATTTTCTCCTTCCTTGTATCTATCTCCAGTGTCTCATGTGTCGGTGTGACATTTAAATTATCAAGTCAAGTCAAGTCTGCTTTATTGTCAATTCTTCCACATGTACAGTACATACATACAGAGAATCGAAATTGCGTTACTCTCAGACCCCCGGTGCATACAGATAACACTAACAGTAGAGCCTAAAAATCTAGATCAAATATAAAATATAAGATAAAACTATACAATAAGGGAATGTAAAAAAGACATAATAGAAAAAATAAAATAAAAATAAGGTTAAATAAAAGCAGCGCAAGGCACATGGCAGATAGAGTGCAAACCAGTGAACAAACAGTGCAGATAAAAAGATTTTTAGTGCATAAAAAATAGCTTATTCAGTCTGATTAAAAGTGACTTATTTCCCTATTAATTTACATATTGTTCTAATAGACTGAATCATCAGGACAGAATTTGAATATGTGCCGTTCTTCCTCAAGATTATGATGACGGTAAAAACAACAAAGGGCCGAACCAGGAAACCAGGAGCGCTTTTCAGGTAAAATATGCAAAACCATCAAAATATGCTACCTGAAATAAATTTAATCATAATATTCTAGCTAGTTGCAAAGGCAACATTTCTCATCTCTGTTTAATTTAACTTCTTGTAATAAATGACTAAAAAACTATATGTATAGTATGTATTTTGTATATTGTAGCAGAAATATTTCAGTTACAAACAAACTTTATGTTTGGAATATTTCTGCTGTATTTCTTTAAAATAAATCAAGAGAAGGCCAGAATGTGTCTTTTGAGGTGAAAAACTGTCAAATGACAGCATGAAACCAAACACAATGAAAAGACAACAGGAAATGAAGCATCCAGAGACAATTGGTAAAGATCAGGGCCTGTTATTCATGAAAAATCTTAGTGCTAAGAGCTGCTCCTAGTAACACAATTCTAAGAAAACACTTAGAAATGTAGGTGTTTCCTCTTAAAATTAAAGAAAAACATAATTCAGAAAGCATCTTAACACTTAAAATAGGTCTTAAGGTCCACAATGGTTAGGAGTATGAACAAGGACTTAAGAGGCTTAAGAGTTTCTTTAGCAGAGGAGAAATTTGACGAAACATGAAGAGGGAGAAGAAATGTGTTGCACACAATGCATGACAGTGAGATAACAAGAAGCTACACATTAGATCGTGCAGGGATCATGTTTGTGACCGATCTTATTAGAGACACACTAACATATCAGACACCGCCAGAAATGCCAAAGCACCAGAAATGGGTAAATAAAAAATAAAGAATATATATACATATTATGTGTATGTGTGTGTGTGTGTGTGTGTGTGTGTGTGTGTGTGTGTGTGACAGAGAAAGAGAGAGAGAGAGAGAGAGAGAGAGAGAGAGTACGGTGAAACAGGAAAAATTACACCTGTAATTTCAAAGTGAAGACTTAAAATAGACCCTACACTTAAAAGCACTTTTTTTATTTCCTTCTTGGACAACCAACCAATCACAGCCTTCAAAAGACTGTTTCCTTTGAGTGTCCGCTGTTGATTGCCAAGGCAAAAAAGCCACATAATTGGAGAGGAGCTAATCAAACCCACCTGCATGTGTACAGTATGTTGACAGGGATGAGTTGAAACAGGACATACAGTGGTGGCCAAAATTATTAGAACACTAGTAATTTCATCAGCAAAAATATGGTTTTAAGTCAGTTATTTCTATCTTTTGCTGTAGTGTGTCAGTAGGAAATATCAGTTTACATTTCCAAACATTCATTTTGCCATTAATTGTAGTAATCCAGTAAGATTTTTGTCTGAAAACAGCCAGCGCTCCACACAGAGATCAGGGTCCGTATTCACATAACATTTTATCTTACCACTAAGAGTTCTCCTAAATAGCAGCAAAAGTTTTTAGCTAAGAGTTTTCTCTTAAAACCTATCCACAAACCTGCTGAGACAAACTTATACTAAGGAGTAGAGAGAAGTCTTAAGCGAAGAGTAAGGGTGGGGTTGACCCAAGCGTCCACCTCCCGCTCTCTCTTGTGAAGCCCACACGGAAGGGACTTAAACTGTAATTCGTCAACTGGCTGCTAGAGGCTGGCTGCAAAAGGGAGTCAATCCCATAGACTCCTCATGTTAAAATGCCCAACTTTACAGCAAAAAAAAAAAAAAAAAAACATGTTTACAGCCTGGTCCAAAAAAGATTTTGGTCTATATAGCTAATTTGGCCATTCATGACAATTGTGAATCGTTCTGCATAATTAAGGGCGTGTCCACTTGAGTGACAGGTGGATTGCCGCTGCTGTCACCATCGTCGAGCTAGGTGGGCATGGTTTCAGCAACCAGCTCCCACCTTTTTACCCATTTTCAATTATCCGGGAGTGACGCGCGGTGACACTCTGCTAAGATGGCGACAGCTAGCTCCGCCTACTTTTGGCTTCAAAAACATCCCTCAGAAACCTATGAGTGATGTCACGGACACTTTGTCCATGTTTTTATACAGTCTATGGGTTGACCTAGTTGCTATGGATGATGTCAGCATACTTAACTATGCACACAGTGATTGGCTGATAGGGGACTGGGTCACAGATTTATTAATAGAAATATTGTAAAGCACAATATTGTTTTGCCATATTCAAATAAATGTTAATTAGTTAAAATTTTAAAAGTTAATTGTCACATTCAAATAAAGATTTTAAGATGCAGGCTAAGTGTCATTAATTAAACATACTGTATATGTGCATTTATGCTTCTTGTAAACAATAAGTGAATATGCATTTAAACAGCTTTTTAATTTACAGACTACAGCAATATCACCCTGCATCCCATGACAGGTTACCCACTGAAGCTAAGCAGGGTTAAGCCTTGTCAGTACCTGGATGGGAGACCTCCTGGGAAAACTAGGTTGCTTTTGGAAGAGGTTCTAGTGAAGCCAGCAGGGGGTGCTCACCAGGGCCGGACTGGGATGCAATTTCAGGTTGGGAAATCCCACACTTATCCAGGCCACACAGAAAATAAAGGGCCAAAATTGTACCTTTTGGGGTACAACAGCTTGACACTGTAGCAGTACATCGTACGCTACTTATAAGTACCTTAAGAGTAGTAATTCAGTAATTCAATAAAGGTACTAATTTGTAGGCTTACCTATTAGGGGTAAAAAAAAGAACAAATATGTCCTTTTAAGGGTCCTGTTCCAATATCAAGCTGTTGTTCCCCAAAAGGTGCGATTTTGGCCCCTTATTTCCTGTATATAGCCTATACATCCACAACAATTTCAGAAACCAGACAACCAGATTATTTTTATGGGTATCTAATAAAAATGGTCTAAATCCTTTGTCTGGGGCTGTGGAAAATAATTAAAGGTTCTCTCTTGCACTGCACCTTCACTTCCCTTTCCCTTTTCTTCATTTTCCCTAATACCCTAGATAATAAGAAAGAAACAGACTAATATTAGCGTAGATGCCATTCTTCTAATGATGTAGCAAGTACATGGGGTGTAAAAAAAATTACGAAAAATAAAGCATCAACAGGTGTTGACATATCCCAACAGCACAGCAGTAATGACTTTATGAACTACTTTACTTTCAAGATCGATACTATTAGACATAAAATTTTAACCATGCAGCTGTCAGCTACAGTATCACATCAGATAATGTGCTATAGATCGCCTGAGGAACAATTCCACTCATTCTCTACTATAGGAGAGGAAGAATTGTATAAACTTGTTAAATCCTCTAAACCAACAACATGTATGTTAGACCCTATTCCATCTAAGCTCCTAAAAGGGGTGCTTCCAGAAGTCATAGATCCTCTTCTGACTATTATTAATTCCTCATTGTTATTAGGATATGTCCCCAAAACCTTCAAACTGGCTGTTATTAAGCCTCTCATCAAAAAACCACAACTTGACCCCAAAGAACTAGTTAATTATAGACCGATCTTGAATCTCCCTTTTCTGTCCAAAACACTAGAAAATGTAGTATCCTCACAATTATATTCCTTCTTAGAGAAAATGGTATTTGTGAGGATTTCCAGTCAGGATTTAGACCGTATTATAGTACTGAGGCTGCTCTAATTAGAGTTACAAATGACCTGCTCTTATCATCTGATCGTGGTTGTATCTCTCTATTAGTGCTACTGGATCTTACCGCTGCGTTCAACACTATTGACCACAATATTCTTTTGAATAGACTAGAAGACTTTGTTGGCATTAATGGAAGTGCATTAGCATGGTTGAAATCATACTTACATGACCGCCATCAATTTGAGGCATTGAATGAAGAGGTATCATATCGATCAGAAGTGCAGTATGGAGTACCTCAAGGTACTACGACCGTTTTTCTTCACGCTTTACATGTTACCCTTGGCAGATACCATCAGGAAACACAGTGTTAGCTTTCACTGTTATGCTGATATATTTCAGCATATGCTATATTTCTGTGTGGCCCGGCAAAACATAACAATTTGAAAACCTAGCAGAATGCATAGTCAATATAAAAAACTGGATGATGAGTAATTTCTTACTACTAAATTCTGAAAAAACAGAGGTGTTAATTATAGGACCTTAAAACTCTGCATGCAATGATCTAGAACACTGTCTAAGACTTGATGGCTGCTCTGTCAGTTCCCCGTCAGCAGTTAGGAACCTAAGTGTGCTATTTGATAGCAATCTTTCCTTAGAAAGCCACATTTCTAGCATTTGTAAAACTGCATTTTTCCATCTCAAAAATATATCTAAATTACGACCTATGCTCTCAATGTCAAATGCTAAAATGTTAATCCATGTGTTTATGATCTCAAGGTTAGATTATTGTAATGCTTTATTGGGTGGTTGTTCTGCACGTTTAATAAACAAACTCCAGTTAGTCCAAAATGCAGCAGCTAGAGTTCTTACTAGAACCAGGAAGTATGACCTTATTAGCCCGGTTCTGTCAACACTGCACTGGCTCCCTATTAAACATTGTATAGATTTTAAAATCTTGCTAATTACTTAAAAATACCTGAATGGTTTAGCACCTCAGTATTTGAATGAGCTCTTGTTACATTATAGTCCTCCATGTCCGCTGCATTCTCAAAACTCTGGCGATTTGATATTACCTAGAATATCAAAATCAACTGCGGGCGGCAGATCCTTTTCTATTTAGTGCCCAAACTCTGGACTAACCTACCTAACATTTTAGGTATTCTAACATATTCCCTCCACTATTTTATTGCAGGTGGGTTTGATTAGCTCCTCTCCAAATATTTTTTATATTTATTTATTTTTTGCCTTGGCAATCAACAGCGAACACTCAAATTAAACTTTAGTGGCTTTCTGTAAATGGTACCTGCACTTTCAAATACTTTTCTGATGTCTGTCCATCTTTTTGACACAGCCTTCTCTTTCTTTCTCTCAAAGAATTCCTGGGCCTGTATTCTTAAAGATTCTAAGAATCCTCTCAGAGAGCTCCTAATTTAGCTTAAACATTTCTAACTAGGAGTCTTAGCTTAAAAGTGATTCAGGACCAATCTGAGAGCAACTCTGAGCGAGGAAAAGACAAAAACTTTTATCTTAGTGAGGAGGCGGGGCTGACCTTGTTGCTAGCTATGACACAGTCTTTTGAAGACTGTGATTGGTTGGTTGTCCAAGAAGGAAATAAAAGAGTTTAAGTGTAGGGTCTATTAAAAGCCTTCACTTTGAAATTACAGGCGTATTTTTTCTTTTTGTTAACAATTGTTTATTGAATTTTCTTCTGTGAACAGTAGTATCAAGCAAAAAGCAACTGTGCAAGTTTAGAACCCATCCTAACCCATCCCACCCCCTGGTAGACTTAAGGGTAGAGAAGAAAAATAATAAATAAATACATAAAGTAAAATAAATAATAATAATAATAAATAAATTAAGTAATATTAATACATACAATACAATAAAATAATATTTACAAATATTTTAGAAAAGATTAACATTCAAAGATAAATGCCATAAATTAACGGTTTTCACATTAGACCCATGTATACGAGAAGTTGAGAATTCCATCGAGATAATGTCCAACAAATATACCGCCCAGGTCCGTCTGTCCATTGTGTGAGGAGGATTCCAGCGGTTGACTAGCAACTTTTTTGCTGCAGTGAGAGCAGCTAATAGTAAACATCTTTGTTGGACGGACAAGGTGAAGCCCCAAAAGTCATTCATGAAAAAATGGTGTGAAGTCAAACAAATCTCAGTACCCAACAAATAAGAAAGGTCCTGTGAGAGCTGAGTCCAAAAAGGAGAGAGAGAGGGGCACTCCCAAAAAAAATGCAAACATGTGCCTAAAGATCCTTGTGAACAGAGATTGCACTTAGGAGAAGAAGACAGATTCATATGAAAACGTTTCATTGGAGTCAAGTAAACCCTATGCAGCCATTTCCAATGAATCATTTGGTGGTTAGGGTTTTTAGAAGACAGTTTAAACATTCCCCATATCTGATCCGAAAATAAAATATGCACATCCTCATTAAGATCCTTAGCCCAAACAGTTGTAATAGATAAAGGTTTGTATGAATGCTCAAGAAGAAAAAGATAGATAACTGAAGCAGAGGAGGGAAATTAGTTTGCGCAAAGGGTGAATAGGCAGTTGAGAGTTCCAGGGCACCCCATATGCCCGTAGGGCCAATCTAATGCGCAAATACATAAAAAAGGAAGTGCCTGGCTGATTATATTGAGTTTTAAGTTTCTGGAAGGATTGTAAACCACTATCATCAAAGATATCTCCCAGAGTGTTTACTTTATGATGAGTCCATTGCGGACAATGGAATGGAGGATTGCCTGACAAAAGATTATTGTTGTGGAAAATTGGTGAATGCTTATGCCATATTGTAACTAGTTGTAAACGTCTTTCAACATCCCTCCATGTGGATAGGAGATGGGTTATAATGGGACCAAACCTAGATTTACACTGCCTAAGCGGAACCCCAGAAAAAAACAAGATGCTTCAATTTATATGGATAAACAATAGATTCCTCAATTGCTCTCCAAGATACAGAAGCATCAGGGTCAAACCAAACTAAACCCTGAAATTTTAACAAAAGTAGTTAATGAAGAACTTGATAAGTTATCTACTTGGTTCAAGTCCAACAAACAGTCACTAAACATATAAAAAAAAAAAGTTATATATTGTTCGGTACCAAGTCTGATTCACTTAATTCCTCAATGAAAATTCAAATTGATGATATCTCCATTAACAATGTTAGATCTGCTCGTTTCCTCGGTGTTATACTAGATGACTCTTTATCTTGGAAACCACACATTAGTGCCACAAGTACAAAAATAGCCAAAGTAGTCGGTATATTAGGTAAAATACGGCACCTGATTAACAAAAAAGTTTCAGTCATGTTGTATTACTCAATGTTGTACCCATATATAAATTACTGCAATGTTGCTTGGGCTAGTACCCACCCAACTAAACTGGAATCTATTTTTCGACTTCAGAAGCGAGCTTTAAGAATAATATTTTGTGTAAATCGTAGTCACCCTTCCCAATCACTGTTTACTCAGGCAAGTATTCTTACTGTTTATCAAGTAAAATCAACTTCAAATTGCTTTATTTTTGTTTATAGTTCTATATAAAAAAGTTATTTCCCCAGCATCTTTGTAATATTTTTATTTTTAATAATGAATTTCATCATTATCCAACTCGTAGTGGTTGTCTTATCAGGCCTCCCTACTCTCGTATGACTCAAACACAGTTTAGTGTATTATATAGAGGGTCAAAGGTTTGGAACAGTCTTCCCACATCACTTATTGAGGTTTCTAAAGAACAGTTTAAACAGAGAGTAAAATTGTTGTTATTAAGTTGTTTGAATTTTCCTTATGGGTTTGTGTTTTAATCCCAATTTTACACTGTTTGATAAAATGTTTTAGAATATGTTTTTTTAATTTATTAAATAGAATTTTCTATGGATATTGCCACCAATTAAACCCCTTGATGGTTTTTTGGCAATTCTCCATCACATTTTTCTGTGAAAGGTATAATATTGTGGTTTATGCTTTGGTAGTAAAAATAAAATAAAATCAAATCAAACTGATAAAGGGCGGAGGGAAAAGGCTTGAGCATACAGTCTCAAATTAGGGAAAGAAAGACCTCCATGTAATCTACTTCGTTGTAAGGTAGTCAGTTTAATACGAGGACGTTTCCCATCCCATACAGTATATACCGTGAAACACATGCATCAAGTTTGTTCCAGTAGCCAACTGGTGGAGCGAGAGGAATCATGGAAGAAAAGAAATTAATACGTGGGAGAACATTCATTTTAATCACCGATATATGAGCCTGAAGGGAAGTAGGAAGACGAGAACAATTTTCCAAATCTGAGGATATTTTGGCTAGAATACTATTATAGTTTTTTGAAAGAATTTCTTGCAGGGAAGGAAAAACATCTATCCCCAAGTACTTAAAGTTCTGAACCAATGGAATAGATACCGAAAGGCAAATGGGATCAAATTTAGAATTGAGGGGAAGTAAACATGACTTACTCCAATTAATTTTAAACCCAGAGAGCGATACAAAATGGTCAAATAAATTCAATACATGATGAATAGAATGTGACGGCTTCTCCAAAAACAATAAGATATCATCAGCAAATAAAGAAATATGATGATTAGTATTCCTTATATTTATGGGAGAAATAGTTTCAGATCGTCGGACCACTTGAGCTAAGGGTTCCAAGGATAAAGCAAATAACAGAGGAGAAAACGGGCAACCCTGACGAGTACCTCGATGTATAAAGAATGGGTTAGAGCAAACAGAACCTGTGAGAACAGAGGCTGCTGGATTGACGTACAGAACTTTTATCATGTTTATGAAACTCGATCCTAGACCCAGATGCTGTAGAACCTCCCATAAGTAGTTCCATTCTAGCTGGTCGAAAGCTTTCATTGCATCTAGAGATAAAACTGCACAAGGGGAGGACAAACTATTAGTTTAATTAATAGTATGATATTACCTGCGTAAAATATCCGAAGCTGAGCGAGATTTAATGAACCCTGTTTGGTCATGATGAACTTGCCTATTCATGAATTTCTCTAGATGACGAGATAGTACCTTAGCATATAATTTAACATCAGTCCCTATCAAAGAAAGTGGCCGGTAACTAGAACAAGAATTCGGATCTTTATCTTTTTTAACAAGAGAGAAATAACAGCTATATTAATAGATGGGTCAAATGAACCTTGAGTAACTGAAAAATGTATCATATCTAGCATGAGGGGGCCTAAATCCGACCAAAAAGTAGAATACAATTCGACTGGAATACCATCTAAACCTGGGGATTTCCCCCTTGTTTAAAGATCGGATTGTTGACTCCAGCTCCTGAAGAGTAATCGGTTCAGCCAGGTAATCCAAATCTGACAGCCTAGGTAAACAAGGTTGGACAAAAAAGATGCAAAAGAGTAAGGGTCACCACTTCTCCTTCTTCATGTATCGTCCAATTTCTCCTCTGCTAAAGAAACTCTTAAGCCTCTTAAGTCCTTGTTCATACTTCTAACCATTTTGGACCTTAAGAATTACGTTTTTCTTTAATTTTAAGAGGAAACACCCACATTTCTAAGTATTTTCTTAGAATTTTGTTACTAGGAGCAGCTCTTAGCACTAAGATTTTTCATGAATACAGGCCCTGATCTTGATCGATTGTCTCTGGATGCTTCATTTCCTGGTGTCTTTTTGTGTTTGGTTTCATGCTGTCACTTGACAGTTTTTCACCACAAAAGACACATTCTGGCCTTCTCTTGATTTATTTTAAAGAAATACAGCAGAAATATTCCAAACATAAAGTTTGTTTGTAACTGAAATATTTTTGACTAAAACTATATATATATATATATATATATATATATATATATATATATATATATATATATAGTTTTAGTCATTTATTACAAGAAGTTAAATTAAACAGAGATGAGAAATGTTGCTTTTGCAACTAGCTAAAATACTATGTTTAAATTTATTTCAGGTAGCATATTTTATTAGTTTTACTAACCCTGTTTCTACAAGGGTTTTTTTTTTATCAGACAAAATACTCAGATTCTGATGGTTCTGCATATTTTACCTGAACAGCGCTCCTGGTTTCCTGTTTCTTTTACAATCATCATCATCTTGAGGAAGAATGGCACATATTCAAATTCTGTCCTGATGATTCAGTCTGTAAGAACAATATGTAAATTAATAGGGAAATAATTTAAATGTCACACAGACACGAGACACTGAAGATAGAGACAAGAAAGGCGAGAATAATAATAGCTTTTTTTTTATTTTGTAACATGTTGTTTTTTTTTATGAGAGTGTGTTTTGTGTGGATATAATATGGGAGTGTAGTGTTATTGTGATATTTTTTATTGTGGTGTTATAGTTTTTGTGGAGCGAGTTTTACGCTTGGCTGACGGAGAGTGAGAGCACTCGTGTCCCAGACACCGTACGACCACGAGGGTCTCTAGAAGCAGGCGAGCTGACAGAATCAAATGGCAGGAGACTGCACTGTCTTCTTTTCCCTTTTTATTTTTAACACAGAAAGAAAACTTGCAAAGACAAAGCCTTACCACCGGGTCCCTGCCTTACACACCTCTCTCCATAACGGTGACGGACACACTTACACATAACAGTGCAGTAAAATGAACCCAACCCAAGCAAACCAACTTGAACATAAACACACATAATAATGCTAACAGAACAACCCAACCATATTGCTTAAACAATACATAAATCAATTATAAACAAATAACCATAATGCACCCGGCTGCTCACGCTGTGTGCTTACGCTTCATGCCGGGTCATTACATAACCAACCCCCCCCACCAAAGAGGGTTAGTACCCCAGTAACCCTAATCTCCCACAACAAAATCCCACAAATGTCCTGGCCAGCATCAAACACGCTCCAGACTCCCTGATGTTCTACCCCCAGCGCCAGGCTCAGTCCTGAGTCTGTCATCATCCATCTCGGCACTGGGAGTGGAGGGTGGGGAGCTGCCCTGGCTTCCACCAGTCTCTTGTTCTGGGGCCTGTGGGTGCTACGGTGCCAAACGGTCCTTATGAAGCACCACCCGCCTACCCCATCCAGGGAATCGGACCCGGAAGACCACCTCTGAAATTTGGTCCAGAATCTCCCCAGGTCCGCTAATGATGAATCAGTTTGGGTGACAACCGCCACTTCCTCTGGGGGAAGAACACTCACACTCTGTTCCCTGGCCCAGAGGTAGGCCCGTGGTCCTTGGTGTCATACGTCCTCTTAGGCCTCCCTTGCCAGTTAGTGAACCATGCTCAGGTGCTCCTTCAATCAGTAGTCCAGTTCTGGTCCACCAGCAATCTCTGGCTTGGGTGGCGACTTAAACACCAAGTCCACCGGCATGCGGAGCTCCATCCCAAAAATCAGCACCGCCGGTGTGCACTGACTTGACTCTTGCACTGCTGTCCTATATGCCCACAGGACCAGGGGCAGATGCTGGTCCCAGTCTCTCTGGTACTGGCTTGACAAGATGGCAAGTTGGGTGGCCAGGGTGTGGTTGAACCGCTCAAGCAGACCATCACTTTGAGGGTGGAGGGGAGTAGTTCTTGTCTTCTTCACTCCCAACTGCTGGCACACCTCACTGAACATTCCACCCCTGGTCACTATGAAGTTCGAACATCTCATCCACTAGTCGCTGTGCAGTCGTGGAAGCACTCTGATCCAGCACTGCATACACCTCTTGCCACTTCATAAAATAGTCCATGGCGACCAGGACAAAATGGTTGCCAGCCTCTGTGATGGGGAACAGACCCAAGATGTCCACCCCAATCCTCTCCATGGGCGCCACGACTAGGTACTGCTCCAACAGCGCCTGAGAGCATTGGCTGGGTCCCTTCTGTGCTGAAGCTCCAGGCTGCCCCGCTGAGAATGAAGCACCTTGATCTCGGGCCCCTGGGAGTACACAGCTGGCCAGTGCAGATGTGTTCGGGCCTGCAGCCAGCCCCTTACCTTCACCAGCACTGCGGTGGTAGCGGCTGAGATGCGCTGGTCTGAGTTGCAATACTGTCCACAGTCTCTGCAGCTAACGAGCGGCAGCTGGGGACCCGAGCCGGTGAGTGCTAGTGTCTAGGCGGCGGCCTCTCCTCTGCAATTCTGTTGCGTGCTCTGCGGCTCTCCATGATGTCTCCGGCCCGACCTAAGCGGCACGGTCTCGTTACCGAGGATAGAGGGAGGACCCCGACACATCAACACATGCTCCCCAGTGGGCAAACAATTCAAAGCCAACAATGCATTCATCTCTGTCGGCGAGTAAAGTAAAATGAACCCAACTCACACAAACTCACATAACACTGCTAACGCAACAACCCAACCATATTGCTTAAATAATGTATAAATAAACTATAAACAAATTCCCACAATGCACCTGGCTACTCGCGCTGCGAATAATTAGCGCAAAAAAAAATTATAATACGTGCACTTGTGCTCTTTCAGACCTCAGCGGATTCTCCTTCACATCTCATTAAAGTTTCCAAGTTTCTGTTTCCCTGTAGAAATAAAAATGGACATTACATGGACATATATTGTTTTTATATAGAACTAGTTATGCATACTATAACCTGAACCTAACCTACACGCTAACCCTAACAGACAACTTCCTGCATTTTTTCAAATAATATAATTTTATACATTCTATACTGTTTTAAACGGTTTAATTGTTTGATTTTGTTGTCATATTAGAGTTAAAGAATCACTGTATGTAAGTAATGCTGAACTGGAGAAGAAAATGTTTAAATACATGTATTGGAATTAAAATTTAAAGATGCAAATAGATAAAGTGCAATAAAACAAACTCAGTGTTTATTTTGGATTTTCTGCTTATATAAACACACACACACACACACACGTGTTCAGTGCTGTTGCCTTTGGCAATAAAGAAGGAAACAAACCTGAATAAAGAAGTAAAAAACAGAAGGTTAGCCCCTGTTAATTATTTGGCAGTCTATGGGACAGTCTCAAGCCTCCCTGTTTTCATCCAAAATATCTTAAATTGTGTTCCGAAGACGAACTAAGCTTTTACGGGTTTGGAACGACATGGGGGTAAGTGATTAATGACAAAAATTTTAATTTTGGGATGGAGTATCCCTTTAATATATTAAACTAGGTTATGTATTGTCGTTTTTTATGAGGAACTAATAGATTAAATATTAGTGTGTAACAGAAGCAAATACAAAGGCAGAAGTGCATTATCTTTACTGGTTTACTGGTAAGTTGTTGATTCACTTGTCTTGTTCAGTTGTGCTGAGGTGATTATTTGTGTTTTGTTTTGTTGTTTGGTTAGCCTATACCTCTATATGATTTCTCAGTTTAAGGCAAGACACTACAGGTGAACATGAAAATTCAACTAACATGTCACCATGCTTCACCCAACTGATTAATCACAATACGTCAAGACAATTGTTTTTATTAAGTTTTTCTGAAATGTTATGTTTAAATGTGCTATATTTAAAATATATATATATATATATATATATATATATATATATATATATATATATATATATATATATATATGTATATAGTTTAGCATATATAACATAAAAAAATAACTACTTAATTTCTTAAACTTTAAAATGTAAAAAAAAAAAAATAAATAAATAAAAATTAATTCCAAATAATAATAATACTAATAATAGCAATAATATATCTCATGCAAGCATAAAAATGTACTGAAAAAAAAAAAAATTAAACCTAATTCAAAATATGATTAGCCATACCTGTATATCTCATGCAAAAATAAAGATTAGAATTAAAATGAAAACATAAAATACAAATATAAAAACTAAAACAAAATATGAATAATATATGTCATGCAAGCTTAAAGATTTACTACAATTAAATTTTAAACTAGAAAAATAAAAACTAATTCAAAGTATTATTAGCTAGGCTATATATTATACAAGCATACAGATCACATGATGTCAGTTTGTGAAGATATGTGACTAAATATCTGAATTAAACTCTGTATATCCCAAAAAGTGTCTGTTAAAAGGTTGGTTTAGTTTATAACACTTGTAATTTCTTTCATTTAGGAATGATTGAAAGCTTTTTCAGCACATAAATGTTCATAGCTCTTTCTTATGTTACTGTTAATGTCAGGGCTCAGGTTTGATCTGTCTCTTTCTCCTGGAGGAGCCTTTGTTTTTGTTTCTGTTTGCACGTGTCAGCCACGATCAGCTGTTCGCATTTTGCGATCAGCATGGTCGTGCACGTGTTGATTGTTTTGGTTTTCACTTGCGCGTGCCAGCCGCATTCAGCTGATTGCGCTTTGCAATCAGCGCGGTCGTGTATGCATTCACAGCTGTTTGTCATTTCCTCATTTATTTTTTCCTTATTTAAATCTCATGTTTTCTCTTAGTCTTTGCCAGTGTGTTTTGTTGTTAACGCTTTTTATGCGTTTTTTGTTTGGTTCATCAGTTATAGTTTTGTATTTTTTTTTTCTTTTTCAGTTTTTCTTTTTTCTGCCCAGTTATTGCAACTGCTGTCTGGACTATCAATACTCCTTGGCCAGTGGTCTGTTCATCGGGACTTTTGGATTTTTGCTCTGGATTATTATCTAGATTTGTGGATCTCTTTGAATCTGCCTGGACTATCATCTTTAATGACCATCGCCTGTTTCTGACTACCACTCGCCTGGAATGTATCTGTTTGGACTCTGATCTCTTCTATTGAGTTCTTGGATTGTGGATCTGGAATTCAGCAGTTCGATTTATTAATAAACTCTTGTTGCATTTCTACTGCATTTGGGTTCTTCATTTCAGTGAAACCTGACATAACACACTGGCCATTATGGACCCAGCAGAAGAAGCTCAGCTCCGAGCTGCCGTTGAACATCAGGGAGCGATGTTGAATCATCAGGCTGAGGAACTTTCACATGCTCGTCACACCGTGGATGCCTTGGTTGCACGAGTTACTGAGCTCTCGGACAAGTTACACTATCTTCAGCCCGTCGATCTCAATGTTTCGTCTGCAGCACCCCAACAGGCCACTGGTCATGAGCCACGTATTAATAATCCTCCTATTTATGCTGGTGAACCAACTAATTGTCGTTCATTTCTTATTCAGTGTGAAGTAGTTTTTTCACTTCAACCCCAGACTTGTGCATTAGACAGATCCAGAGTGGCTTACGTGATTTCTCTTCTGGCTGGACGTGCCCGCGACTGGGGTACTGCCATATGGGACTCGCGCTCTTTGTGCTGTGATGACTTTAAATCATTCAAAGCCGAGATGATAAAAGTATTTGACAGATCCGTGTTTGGCAAAGAGGCTTCCCGGCAATTGGCTTCGCTGCATCCAGGCAAGAGGTCAGTTGCTGATTATTCTATTGAATATAAGACTCTTGCAGCTACAAGTGAGTGGAACTCAGCAGCTCTGGTGGCTCGTTTTTTGGATGGATTAGTGGCAGATGTTAAGGACGAGATCTACGCACGTGACCCTGCGGACCTGCTTGACTATATTATTGATCTCGCTATTCGTTTGGATTCCTGTATGGAATTGAGGCGTAAAGTTCGGGGAAATACCAGCTGGATGTGGCCAGAACCGTCTGTTTCCTCCTCTGCTTCCCGAGCTCCTGAATCGTCTGACCTTGAGCCTATGCAGCTGGGGAGAATGCGTCTTACTGCTGAGGAGAAACAACGGCGACTTTTAAAGGGGCTTTGTTTATATTGTGGCGGTCATGGTCATATTGCAGCCGTCTGTCCGTTAAAAGCCAATGCCCACCAGTAAACAGGAGAATTCTGGCGGGCGGTACTTCAATTTCTCCATCAGAGGGTTCTCGTACTCTCATTTCTGCTTCAGTGTTACTGAATGGCTTGGTCATTAAATGCTCTGTGTTAACTGATTCGGGTGCAGAGGGGAATTTTGTTGATGTTGAATGGGCTCATCACTATGGCCTGCCCATTCATTCCCTTTCCTCTCCTCTCATCGTTCACTCCCTTAATGGACAGCAACTCATGGCAGTTACTCAGATCACTGTCCGGTGAGTTTAATTACCTCTGGTAACCACCGGGAGGAAATAGAATTTTATTTATTTAACTCCCCTTCTGTTTCTATTTTATTAGGTCATCCTTGGCTTTCTCTTCATAACCCACATATTAACTGGGCTGAGAATTTAATTCTTTCTTGGAGTTCTCGCTGTCATGCTGCTTGTCTTGTGTCTGCTCCGTCTTCTGTTGTTTGTTCTGTGTTGCAGGAGGAGGAGGTGGATCTTCTCTGATCCCTGGCATGTACCACAATCTGCGTGCGGTCTTCAGTCGGTCCCGAGCTGCCTCTCTTCCTCCCCATACGACCGTATGATTGTGCTATCGATCTTCTTCCCGGCACTTCTCCTCCTCGCGGACGTCTTTTCTCTTTGTCTGCACCCTAGCGGGTGGCCATGGAGAAGTATTTATCAGTTTCTCTAGCAGCAGGTTTGATTCGTCCCTCTTCCTCTCCAGCAGGAGTTCTTTTTCGTGAAGAAGGATGGCTCTTTGCGCCCCTGCATTGACTGTCGTGGGCTGAATGACATAACTGTTAAGAACAGGTACCCCCTGCCTCTTATGTCTACAGCCTTCGAGGTCCTGCGGGGTGCAAAGTTCTTCACAAAATTGGATCTACGCAATGCTTATCTAGTTCGGATTAGGGAGGGGGATGAATGGAAGACGGCCTTTAACACGCCCACTGGGCATTTTAAATATCTCGTTTTACCTTTTGGGCTGTCCAATGCCCCAGCCGTCTTCCAAGCGCTCGTCAATGACGTGCTGAGAGATATGATTAACGACTTTGTCTTTGTGTACCTGGATGATATTCATTTTTTTCTCAATCATTCCAGGTGCACGTCCAGCACGTCAGACGAGTGCTTCAGCGGTTGTTGGAGAATCAATTGTTCGTGAAGGCGGAGAAGTGTACTTTTCACCCCCAGTCGGTTTCGTTCTTGGGGTCGATCATCTCGGCGGAGGGGATTCGCATGGACCCTGCGAAGGTTGGAGCTGTCTCTGACTGGCCGGTACCTGGCTCAAGAAAAGCTTTACAACAGTTTTTTTTGGGCTTTTCTAATTTCTATAGGCATTTTTTTTATTCGAAAATTTCAGCCAGGTGGCGGCCCCTCTGACAGCGTTAACCTCCACCAAATCCAAATTTTGTTGGTCTAGTGTTACTCAGGCAGCTTTTGACAATTTGAAATCCAGGTTCACTACTGCTCCTATTCTTATTTTACCGGATCCTAACAGACAGTTTGTGGTGGAGGTGGACGCGTCAGAGGTGGGTGTCGGAGCAGTTCTTTCCCAAAAATCCCCTCATGATAATAAGTTGCATCCTTGTGCTTATTTTTCTCATCGCCTTTCTCCCTCAGAACGAAATTATGACATCGGCAACAGAGAGCTGCTGGCAGTACGCTTGGCTTTGGGGGAGTGGCATCACTGGTTGGAGGGGACGATAATTCCATTTCTGGTGTGGACTGATCATAGAAATCTGGAGTATATTCAATCGGCAAAACGGCTGAACTCCAGACAGGCTCGTTGGGCACTGTTTTTTTGGGGCGCTTCAACTTTGTGTTGTCTTACAGGCCGGGTTCTAAGAATGGTAAGCCCGACGCTCTGTCCCGGCAGTTTGACGTGCCTGTTGACGAGTCTCCTCCTGATACCATTTTGCCTTTGGGCCGTGTGGTGGGGGCCGTCACCTGGGGTGTCGAGGGCCGGGTCAGGCAAGCATTAGCTCAGGTTGAGGTGCCCATGGGGTGTCCCGCGGGTCTGTTATTTGTGCCTGATACAGTCCGCACCGCCGTCTTGCAGTGGGGTCACTCTTCTAAACTCACGTGTCATCCTGGTGTGAGGGAGGTCGCTGGCAGCCATCCGTCAGCATTTTTGGTGGCCGGCCATGGCTGAGGACATCTGTCGGTTCGTGGGTGCTTGTGAGGTTTGTGCTCTATTCCTTCCCGCCCCTGGTCACATATTGCCCTGGATTTTGTTACTGGTTTCCCTCCATCCAGTGGCAATACTGTGGTCCTTACTGTTGTGGATCGCTTTTCTAAGGCGGTTCACTTCATTCCCCTTCCTAAACTCCCTTCGGCTAGGGAGATGGCCTGGGTGGTCATTGACCACATCTTCTGGATTCATGGTCTTCCGGAGGATGTGGTCTCTGACAGGGGGCCCCAGTTCGTCTCCCAGTTTTGGAGGGAATTCTGTCGACGACTGGGTGCCTCCGCCAGTCTGTCCTCAGGATTCCATCCACAGACCAACGGCCAAACCGAGCGTGCAAACCAGGATCTCGAGCGGATGCTCCGATGCCTGGCTTCCCATAACCCCTCCTCCTGGAGTCAGCAGCTAACTTGGGCTGAATATGCCCATAACTCCTTGCCGGTGTCCTCGACTGGGCTTTCCCCGTTCATGTGTTGCCTTGGTTATCAACCCCCTCTGTTTCCTTCCCAGGCTGCTGAGGCCACAGTTCCCTCAGTCCAGCTGACCGCTGTCGGACTGTGGCACCCAGGTATGTTTGTGGGCAAAGGGTGTGGCTCTCTACCAGAGATCTGCCACTTCAGGTTCCGGCCCGTACGTTGGCATCCAAATTTATAGGGCCTTATCCCATTGTCAAGGTGGTCAGTCCGGCGGCGGTGCGGCTTCGGTTGCCTCAACCTTTCTGTCGTGTCCATCCTGTCTTTCATGTTTCTCATGTTAAACCTGTTCTATGTTCTTCCCATTCTCATGTTTCTCCCTGCTACACTAGACCCATTTCAATTTGCCTATCGCTGCAATAGATCAACAGAGGACGCCATCTCAACGGCACTTCACTCTGCCCTCACCCACCTGGACAGTCAAAACACACATGTGAGAATGCTGTTCATTGATTTCATTTCTGCATTTAATACTGTAATCCCTCCCAAACTGATCTCCAAGCTCAGCCAGCTTGGAATCAGCACATCCATCTGCAACTGGATTCTTGACTTTTTGACTAACAGACCTGAGTCTGTTAAAATTAGATAACCTCTCCTCCTCCATCATCACCCTGAACAGCGGCGTGCCACAGGGCTGCGTACTGAGCCCTCTCCTGTACTCCCTATTCACCCATGACTGCGTTCCTGTTTATGGCTCCAACACCATAATCAAATTTGCAGATGACACCACGGTGGTAGGTCTTGATCAAGGACGACGATGAGTCAGCCTACAGGGATGAGGTGCAGCACCTAGCTGTGTGGTGTGCCACCAACAATCTGGAATTAAACACCCAGAAGACAAAGGAGAACATTGTGGACTTCAGGCGGACTAGGAGTCATGCACACTCACCCATATACATCGACGGAGCTGTAGTGGAGCGTGTGTCGAGTTTCAAGTTCCTTGGCATCCACATCTCTGATGACCCTCACCTGGTCCCTTAACACCTCCACCCTGGTCAAAAAGGCACAGCAGCGCCTTTACTTCTTACGAAGCCTTAAGGAAATTCACCTGAATCCCAGGATCCTTGTGGAATTCTACCGCTGTACCATTGAGAGCATACTCACAAACTGCATCTCAGTGTGGTACAGAAATTGCTCCGCATCTGACCGCAAAGCACTCCAGCGGGTAGTGAAAACTGCTCAACGGATCACAGGCACCCAGTTAAATTCTATTGAGAACATTTATCATAAGCGCTGTCTGGGCAGGGCAAGGAACATCATCAAGGATGCCTCTCACCTTAACCATGGACTTTTCACCCTCCTTCCATCTGGCAGACGTTACAGGAGCCTACGCTCTCGGACTAGCAGGCTCAGGAAGAGCTTCTTCCCCGAGGCCGTGACCCTTCTGAACGCAACACCACCAATCTAACCTGAACCTGCTTTATTACTGCACTGGTCAAAGTACTTTACATACATGTATTTGCACTACTCATATTTTGCACATACTGCACACTGTTCTAGTTATCGCACTGTAAACTAAGTTGTTACTGTACAAAGCACAGTAAACTATTCTATAAAAATATAATTGCACTACTGTTTTTGCATAGAATTCATTTTAACAATACTTTTGCACACGCATCCAACTGTATTTATTACCACTGTTCTCATGTTGCTGCTGTTCATAATGTGTATATATAATCCTACATTGCTCTGTTCATTATGTACATACAATCCTACACTGCATTCCTATTTATATTCTGTATATACTCTGCTCAGTACTGTAGCTATATAGCAACCCCACTGTACATTTTGTAAATCATAGCTTCACTTATTCTGCACTTTTTATGTATATAAAACACTATATTCTTGCACTTCTGATTAGATGCTAACTGCATTTCATTAGATGATTTTATACAAAGAAACATCACACCCACTTTGTCATCAAGCCAAAAATATTCATAGTCTTCAGTGTCAAGTGAGAGGAATAAAAAAATACAGAGTAATGAAGGAAATTAATGAGACAGAGGTGAACAACATATTCAGTAACTACCCTTACCAAAAAGTAGTATAGTTCAAGTTTATTTTATTAAGTATGCTTAAGTAAAGTTCAAGTATATTTTTAAGTATACTTTATGTAGCAATTATACAAATATGAGTGTTCTGTTTTTATACTTGTAAGTGCACTGTTTCAATACTCCTTGGGGCTAAATTGGCTAACTTTCTAGTATATAAAAGTGTACTTTTAAGTATACTTTAAGTATAACAGTAGCAAACTTTGAGTACACAACTAGTTTACCGCTATGTTTGTAGTTTGTACTGCAATTATACTAAAAGTGAACTTATAGGTATACTGACAGTTTACTAATTAAATACTTTGTACACTTTCAAGTATAGTCTCAGTAAACTACTAGTTTAGTAGTTTTATACTGCAAGTATACTCATAACTTTTCTTTAAGTGAACTTTACATCATACTTTAAGTATACTACTATGTCCCTATTTAGGTTTTAATTTGGATATATTTTGTTACATGAATATCTGAACATACAAAACATCCAAAGAAAAAACAGGGTATCTGCTTGTAAACAAAAACATTTTATTATAGCTTTATGCATTCTTTTTTTAAACACTTTAATATGGGTAAATTTCATAAAAAAATAAAGAAATAACATTTTGAACAAAAACCTGAAAAGAGACTATGAATTGGATTCAGAATGATAATCAAAACTTAGATGGAGATCAAGTGAGAGGAATAAAAAAATACACAGTAATGAAGGAAATTAATGAGACACAGGTGAACAACATAATCAGTTACTATAGTGACAGATAAGAACATACTTAAAAACCATGACGACCAAGCAAACCGAAAGGAAACACAGGAAACAATGAGAACCAAACAAAAAGTCCATGAAACAATATATTGTATCGGTTAAAATTATCATAATGCTTTGTCTGGAAATTACCGTTTAATTTGAATTATGTTGTCAAAACACTCTAATCATGCAATAGCAAGGGGGAGTTGATACTGTTTCCTATGCAGTGACGTTAGCCAATCATATCAGTCGCTGATTACTAAGAAGCCTTAAAAGACCAGGGGTCTCATTTATAAACGTTGCGTATGCATAAAATAGGCATAGAAACTGCATACGCAATTTTTTCTGCACATATCGGGATTTATAAAAAATAAACATGGCGTAAATATGTTCGCACCTTACGGACATTCTCTACCATGCGTACGCACTATTTTTAATGGAGTGAGAAAATTAATGACGTAAACAACGATTTTAAACTCTGTTTTCACGTCGATATACACATTTACATTATTCCCACTCGCATTAAAGGAGATTAACACTGAAATTACATAATTTTACAAACAACATAATTGCATAATTTCATTAACAATAAACATAATTTTCCTGTGACATGTTATTTTTTAATGACAGCGAGGAGTTCTATAGGTGCACTGTAATTAATCTTGAAACTAAACTACAGATCACGTTATGAGAAATATTTTAGCTAGATCAATGATGTGCACTTACTGTGATATTATGGTGGACACTGCTGGATTACTGTACAACCACAGCTGCACGGAGGTGTTAATGTCGTGTAAAGTCATCTCAACAACATTATGAAAAATTCCACTGTATTTGAAAGACATAACTAGGAGAAAACGGTAAGTTTTGCATGTTTCCTTTTTACAATACTTTGTCAGTGACACACCGAATCAGACAGAACACTGTAATAAATATGGGCTTATCGGTTTCCACTAAAAAAGCTAAAATATGTTTATCTTATCAGCAAAACTGCATACATTTAATTTGAAATAACTGAAATTGTATTTGGCCAGTGTAAAAGAATGAGATAATCTAAAATATCTAAGAACTATTTGAAACCATTTAGTTTTTATGGAAATTTTTCGTATATGTATTCTAAAAACATAGCAAGGATACTATTTCCCTACTGTCTCTGTGTTAAACATGGGGTCACGTGCATGGGAATTTGCATGGAAATGATATGCAGATGAGGTTATGCATAGTAACACTAGGCGTTGTAAGCTCCATATTCGGTGATTTCGGGGAGGAGTCGAGGTGGAAATGCACGTACGCACCTGACTGGGATTTATAAATAGATTTTTGCACAGGTTCTGGCGTGTGCATGGTTTTATAAATCTGAAAACTTTTGGGCGTACACAAAATCTAGCTTTTGTGCCTACGTAAAATTTTAGGATGAAATCTACGGAGAGAGTTTTATAAATGAGACCCCAGCTCCTTAAAAACAACCTGTTTCTGAAAGTTCAGAAAGAGGGTTGAAAATAATAAATTTTCTACTTATTTAGTTATTTATTTATTTTTTGCAAAAAACTTTATTAACATTATAAGTAAACCTCAAAGAACATGTTAAAATAATAATAAAAAACATGTCATGACCCCTTTAAAATGTAGTGTAATTAATTACAAGTACTGAATATTTGTAATCTGGATCACATGTAATCAGTGACCCTCCAGCACTCACTTGATGCAGATGAAGTTGTTTTCTTCAGTTTCAGGACGGCTGATCCAGAGCTGATCACGGGTCCGAATGACTCCGGATCTCACCGTCGTATCGCAGTCGTCCAGTCCAGTGTCGTAATCAGAAGCCCACTGATTGTAGCACATGGTGTGACCGTTGACCCAGAACCAGACTCCCAGTATGCGGGACTGACGCAGACCCAGCCACACGTGATCGGAGAGAGCGCTCGAGGTCACATTCATCACCCACCGCTGCATCTGCTCCGAATCCACCGACACCAGGTCCATGTCCCTATCTCTGCAGTATCTCAGAGCTTCAGTCCATGTCTTATACTCTTGGATCAGAACCAGTTTATCTGCAACACAAACAGAAAGTGAAGCATTTACACACAAGAACTCATATGAAGAGAGTTGTGTTTTTGAGCATTTCGTTTTTATATATTTTATTTGTTTAGCTGCATGTCTTGTGATCCTGTAACTGACATCAGAGAACCATGAATGTGTGAATGTTTTGTCAAATTATTGAAACATTCATTTAAAGACTTCAGTACTTTCACTGACAGAAAGTTTGGGAATTGCTGGTTAAAGGAATAGTGCAGTCATACTGTAATGATGAGAGAGTTTCTGTAGTTTGACATGTAGATGTACAGCAGCTCAGATGATTGATCTACTCACCATCATAACACACAAAAGGATGCTGTTCTGAACAGAGCTCGTCTGTCCATCCTCCTTCATCTCTGATACCAGTTGATACACAGATGCTGTTTCTGCCATCTCTCGTGTTGGGTTCATTAGTTTTCCAGTGTTTGAATATGCATTTGCTGTTATCTGACCAAACCCAGAATCTGTACAGACCAATCCAGGCTTGTTTAGGTGAAGTTAGGTGCTGGTTTATGATGTTCTGGATCTGATTATTCTCACTCTTATTCCTCACACTGACCAGATCTGTGTGTTTCTGTCTGCAGTGTTTCTGAGCATCAGTCCAGTTCTTTTTCTCCTGTACAGGGACGAATCCTTTACTGCTGCCTTTAAAAGAGAAAGACATTTGTCTGATATTGATTTAGAGAATTAAATACATGTTCTTTCTCTTCTCATTTACCAAGAACATAAAGACAAATCCAGTTGTGGTTCATTATTCAAAACTGAAAGTGTTTCATGATGGAAATGATCAAGTCTTTTAGAACATTTCTGTTTTAATCACATAATCAAGTCACATTTATTTCTGTAGCATTTAAAATAAAATAAGTGTCAGTGTTGCAAAGTTCATTAATTACTCAGAAACCAATTCAATTCAACTATAAGCAGCTTTAAAGAAGATAATTTGCTTAATTTATAGTGCAAAGTTAATCAGATATAAAACACACAGCTGAACTCACCATTATAGCAGATGAATTGCATTCCTGTATTACAGTTTATATCATGCCATTGTCCATTGTCCATATAAATACAGTCTCCATCTCCATCTGGTTGATTTGTTCCCCACTTCCTAAACTGAGACTCTTTTCCTCTGTAGAAGTCAGAGTTATTCAGAGACCAAATCCATGTGTCCTGCAGCCCAATCCAGACACGGTCAGCACTGATCTTCTCTCTCTTTAGGAGCTGTTTTATGTCATTCTGTTCATTCATGTTATTGATAGTGACCAGATCTGTGTATTTCTGTCTGCAGTATCTCTGAGCTTCAGTCCAGATCTTCTTCTGATTCACAAAGTGATACTGACGCGGAGACGAACTGAGCACGACTGAGGAGAGACACATTCACACAGATCTCACTCATTATATCCACACTGTATTTCAAGAGCTCAGAGTTTCAGTATGTGTTTGATAAAGTGCTCTGAATGGTGCTTTTGTACGTTCAGTGTTTCCACAGGATTTGGTGACACTGTGGAGCTCTAGTGGAAGAACACTGAGTGCATTTTAAAGTTAAACGCATGAATGTGGTGCATTTCCAGTGTTTTGATTTTCAGTGAACAAACGGAATTCTCTGCATCGGCTTGAACTTGAAAGTTGACTGAAACCTCTTTTAGTTGTGACAGCACTAACACTAACTATCAGCACTAGTACTAGTCAAGCACTCATTTAAACACTCACTCACCTGTGAGCAGAACAGACATCAATGTGATTCTCTCCATTTCTGAGGGAAAAATAGAAATCAGTCTCAATAAATGATGCAGACGCTGAACATCTGACCAGATCCAGAACATCAGATCATGTCATTTCTGCTTTATCATTGCTTATTAGATTCTACATCAGTTATAAATACACACATGAAGCTCCTGAAGCTGACGTGTGTCGTGATTCAGTGTGAAAATACACTGAAAATACATAAAACTTACAGTAAAAGCAGCTGTGGTTGCCAGAACTTTTCAGTAAAAAATACAGCAGCAAGGTTTTATGTTTTATGGATAAGTTGCATTTACAGTAAAAACTTTTATTGTACATTATTTGTAAAAATATTTCATTAACTGATATATTTTAACCTACTGAAACAGTAGAATCTTTAAAACACTGACAACCACCTTAAAAACACAGATTGTGATACAGTTAAAAAGAGAAACCCACATAATGAATCTACTATATGAATGAAACAATGAAACAAGAACTATAAAATTACATTTCTAACAGTTTATATAGTTATCATGTATTTTAAGTGTTTTACAGTTAAGAAATATGATAATTTTTTACAGTGTATTGTTTTATGCTGCACGTTTCTGCTGTTAAAATCTCCAGAGTTAAATTCACACACACATTATGATCTGGTATTGCATTGCTGTTGTAAGTAGGTTTTGATCATGTAATAGCATATCATTTATTTAATAAATAAATACACTTAGGACACACTTGGGAAATTAAGTGTGAGGAAACCTTTATGGAGTTATTATTACCATCACCTTTGGATCAATCTCTGGATATTAAGTTCAGTTTTTAAGTTTATTTATTTTTGTTTATTTTCTCTGTAATTTTTCTCTATATAAACTCAGATATCAACAGATAAAATGTGCTAAATCCACACATTCACTGGTTAAACAGTGATCAGCTTAATATAATGTGATATAAACACTGCTAAATCAATCATATTATAATCAGTGTAAAGTTAAGACTCAGAGTTTCTTACCTGTAGATGTTGTGATTCAGGTGTGTTTGTGTTTCTTCTTTTATCAGGACAGACTGATATCACCGATCCTCTCTCTTTCTGCTCCATCCCATCTTTGCTTTCCCTGGAAAGAAAAACTCCCTTCTGTGGTTTGTTTCTTTTTCAGGTTTGTTTCCTTCTTTCTTGCCCAAAGGCAAGTGCACTGAACAAGAGAGAGTGTGTTCATCTGTTCACTGTTGTGTGTGTTTATACAGGTGGAAAGAAAACTAAATACACACTTTGATTATTCTGTTACACTTATTATTTGTGTCTTTAGATTTTAATTCCAATACGTATCTTCAAAAGTTCTTTCCTCCACTTCAGCAGTGTGTGTGTGTGTGTGTGTGTGTGTGTGTGTGTCATCATCACTTTATGGTTGTGTATCTCCTAAACAACAGTGAGATGAAATCGTGAGAAATGAAATAGTTTTACTGAGGTTTTCCTGCTTTCAGATGTTTGTACTTCAGCTCCACATTCATTGTTCAGCTCTGGACTGGATTGTTGACTCGTTTGTATCCTTTTTTAATTTCTCCAGAGAAACATCTGAGATAAAGTCGATACTTTGATGAGAATGCTGAGGTCTGAAAGAACACAAGTTATTTTTGGTTAATTATTTTGAGTAAGTGTTTAATGAATACTGGTATTATTCCTGTACTTATTTCCTCTGTTTATCGCCAGCGTTGTGTGACATTTGAATTTTTCCATTTTAATTTGCATATTGTTATTTATATTTTTACGCAGCTGATAGTCATGAATGTCCCAGTGTCCCTCAGGGATGAATAATCAAATACAGGACAGAATTTGAATGTGTGCCGTTGTTTTTCAAGGAAAAAAACAAAAACAATCTAACCAGAAAACCTGAGGCCCATTCAATAAAGAGGTTCGACCAACTCTGAGTTAAAACTTGAACATTAAGTTGACTTACCCTGAGATGGGAAACTCTGATGAGTTTTCAGATTCAGAAAAGCTGAATTGTGTTAGTTCAGTCAACTCTGAGTAAGGTGACCAACCCTGTCTCAGTGTGCCTTAAAGTATGTACTCTTTTGGTGAAGAAGAAGTACACACTTTTGAGTGTGTAGTAGGCAAGCTTTGGGACATACTATCATGTCACACAGTTGCGTCTTTAAAGGAGCGCTCTGTCGCACCTGTTACACGCACCTGTTACTGTAAACTGACCTGTCAATCATCTCCTCACAGTTAACATCCTCCACATTTCATTTCATTTAACTTCCTACTGTACTGGAGAGAAAAGAAGTAGCTCGTTGATCTGCCAGTCTTTCATGCGCAGAACTCTGCTTATATTCTCTGCATAATGATGCATTTAAAAGTTAACGACCAAATATATGTTTATAAAAGTTCACATTGCTGTTGCAGATAAAATATAACACGGATAACAATAAATAAATATTTTTTACCAGGTTAAATGTTGATTATATTAGTAACTCAAACCCCTTTTTGTAAACCTCTCCTAACCGTTGATCGTGTGCATCCGCCACGTTTGTAGTTTTTCTAACGCGTTTTATTCGTGTTTGTAGTTCTATACCGAATCCTTCGCAAAGCGCAATGGATTGTGGCTAATTTTAGCCATTAGAGTGTGCACAGATCCACACTTCATAAATCGACCTGAAATAGTAGGCCATCCGGGGACTTTTGGCATACTCTTTTCAACATACTATGCTTTGGGACACACTTACTCTAATCTCACATACTGTATGAACATTTAAATGCAGGGTGAGTTTAGTGCGTGCACCACGACTATGAGAAGTCATGATCAATGGAGTTCCGAAAGTATGATTCACCATGGCAACAGCTCCGACAAAAAAACGTCCACATACTTTGTTTCAAAAAGTTTAATTCTTAATCACTGTTATAATAACAGGGGTGAAAACTGGCAGAACGGTAGGTTATTTAACCAATATTAATCTTCATGGTATCCATTTTTTTCACATACTTTAATCTTTTCACATAATTAAATATACTTTAATCCAACCTCTCGGACTACACTTCCATATGACCTCCTTTCATTCCATATCTCTTTCATTTTCAGAAAGGTCCGATGATGGGAATATGCGTGTTATCAATGCATCCAACTACACTGGAAATTCTAAAGGAAATGTATTGGGTTACTTCCAGAGGCCGCCGCAAGATGTTATCAAGTGAACGTGCATACAGAGTCTGCATACAGTGGCCTTACTAATGTGCTCTGCATCCCTGATAGAAAACTACCGAATAAATATGTGGATATGGCACAAAATTTTTTAACTCCCTACGAATTAATACAGCCTCCTCATCTACAGTATAAACAGACGTGCCATTTTTGTCACTTTGACAGTGTCTGGTGTTTGACGAGAGGGGGGATGGAGGGGAACAAATAATAATCTTGTTTACATTTGCATTAAGATGATTTTGACCCCATGGTGGATAATTTTAACTTGTTTTAAGTAAAATGCACTTAAATGCACTTGTTTTCCCCCAAGGAAACAAGAATAAACATTAAAAGAAAATATATTTTTTCTTATATAGAAAATGCATCATGATTTAAGAATTTGTATATATTTGTAGTTGAAATAAGACGGAAATACTCAGTAAGAAAAGCATTTTTGCAGTGTGAATGAATTAATGAGGTAGCCTATTTAAAGGGGTCATATGATGCGATTTAAATTTTTCCTTTCTCTTTGGAGTGTTACAAGCTCTTGGTCCATAAAGAAGATCTGTAAAGACTAAAGACTAAGACTAAGACTAAAGTCTCAAATCCAAAGAGATATTCTTTATAAAAGTTAAGAGTTAACCACTCCTACCTAAAACGGCTCGTTCTAACACGCCCCCACATGTCTACGTCACTATGTGGGAAGATTTGCATAATGACCCCCAAATGTTCACGCAAAGGAAGAACGCGTAACCTTTGAGTCTCACTGCTGCCGCTGCCGCCATGTTGTGGAGATGCTGTTTCGTTGTGAAAAAAATACTTTGTTTGGCCTTTCAAAAGAGGACACAACTCAGTGGTTAAGTTGTTAACACTGTTACAGAACAGTTCAACCCAAATATTCAGATGTGTGCAGAGCATTTTACGGAGGACGATGACTGTTTACTGGGAGAGTAGCCTACAGTGCCGGTGTCTGTTTCTATAAAGCGGGGCAATTCCAACTTTGCAAGGATAGTCTGGCAATTCTGATTCACAGATTGTAAGTACATTTACATATGTAAAGAATTTGCCACTGATGATTAAAACGTGAGTTTTGAGCAGTGTAGAGTAGAGTAGTGCTTGTTTGTCGTTTCTCCGATCACAAATGCAGACATGGTTATATGTTTACGGGGTGTTAACGCAACGCATAAAAAGACAGTACAAGTCATTATAATCAGTAATTAGGTCCCCACTGGATGCAACAAATGCCTAATTTATAATGGGTTTTATTGGTTTTGTCTCGTCCTGCTGGGTTACGGCATCACAGTATTACACCAAATACACTGCATTACACCAAATACACAAAATAATGTTCTTTTAAGCAATGTCATATGACCCCTTTAAACATCGCTTACACTTTAAAAAGGGGGAGGAGACCATAAGAAACTCCAGGTTTACCAAAGAAAACCTGCTCCCATCCAGGTTAGGATCACAGAGTAAGATACCACGGTAACTGACTCTGAGTAAAATCAAAGACAATAGAATACCCATGATGTTTCACTCCTACAGTTTTGAATGTGGAAAAATGCAATGCTTAATATGGCTCAATCGCAGGAAGCCCCGCCTTCTGAATAAAAGACCCAATCTCTAATCTGTAAAGTCAGTGCATCACTGCAGCTGAGAGAGCCGACTGCCCACTCTGCAAGTGGCTTCCCCTGCATGTTCTCCGCTACCGTAAGCCTCTCTTTGCGAAGGGAGCCTTCTCTAGCGTTTCCTATGGTGCTGATTCTGCTCGTGGGGTTCGCATGTGGATCTGGAGGAGGGAATTGAGATGGGCGAGTCCCTATCTTCTTCCTCACCCTCCAGATCCAGTGCCCGCTCTCTGGGATCAGAAAGCCCGCTCTGCGGTTGCTTCCCCCTGGGGATCGGGGGCTCAACGCTTCACCTGTCTTGTTGACGTGGTGAACGTTGATGAGGACTCGCCCCCTTAATCGCCCCAGTATGAGGAGCTCTTGGAGGTGGTTACTCGTGCCGTGGCCATGTTAAATATAGATTGGCCTGCCGAGAAAATGGCCAAACAGCAGAAAAGTAAGTTGGATGAGTGTTTTCTGCGTACTAAGCCGCCACCTCCGCACCGGAGCCTGACTTTTTTTCCCAATCTTCACACCGAGGTGTCGAGATCATGGGGAAGACCATTCTCGGCCAGCCTCTTCATCCCTGCTTCTGACTATTATGGCAATGTGGCGGGGATGACTGAGCGTGGTTATAAGACGATGCCCCGGGTAGAACAGGTGCTCGCAAGCTATCTGTCTCCCGGCACGGCATCGTCTTTAAAGGCTCCAGCACTGCCCTCCATTGGGCGGCGGAGAGGCATTTGTGGCTGACCCTGTCGGATATGAAAGAGAAAGACAGGGTCTGCCTCATGGACGCCCCGCTTACACCTTCTGGCCTGTTCGGCGATGCCGTAAATTCCATCGTCGACCTCTCCACTCTCTAGTTCCTGGGGCTGCTGGGTGGGAGCGGCCCCTGTCAAGTTCCAGCTCCTCATACAGGGAGGCACAGAAATGCCTGATGCCACTGGCCCAGGGTTTATGAGGGCAGGCCCCTCTGGGGTGGAGAGGGTTACACCGCATTACATGGTGATCGCCTCGCCTCAGTGTCCTCAGGAGATCGATCTGCCAACCCTGCCAGAGTTACAGGGCACAGCGGTCTCCAGCGAGCACCACTCTCAGCTACCGCCCAGAAACGTAGCGGTGCTAATAGGCTCGCCACCTCCGCGGAGGTCTCCAGAGCACTTAGTTCGGCTGTTTCCTGCCGGTCCGCCATTACAGGGCACTGAGCTAGCTGGTCTAATTACACCAGAGGTCAGTCTCGAGGGACTGATTCCCTTAGTAGACTATTTGGCAGTGTGGAAACTACTGCCAAATGTGTCTCAATGGGTCCTGCACTCTGTAGAGAGAGGCTACAGAATCCAGTTTTTTCTCCACTGCCTTGTTTAAATGGGGTTATTCTCACTCTTGTGGGCCCCGAGTCATGGAACAAGAAGTAGACACTCTCTTGAGCAAGGAGGTCATCGAGGTGGTCCCTCCTCATGAAAGAGAGTCTGGGTTCTACAGCCGGTACTTTATAGTTCCAAAGAAGGATGGAGGGTTGCGTCCCATTTTAGATCTGCCTCATTTGAACCGCTCAGTCATGCGACTGAAGTTCAGGATGCTCACTCTCAAGCAGGTTGTGTCTCAGATCAGGTCCGAGGACTGCTTTGTCACGATTAATCTAAAATATGCATTCTTCCATGTTTCCATCCTTCCCACTCACAGGAAGTTCCTGAGGTTTGCTTTTGGGGGCAAAGCGTACCAATATCGGGTTCTTCCCTTCAGCCTTTGTCATGGAAATTCTAATTCAATAACAATTTGTAGAGACTGAGAATGAAACACCAAACAGAGTTTTGTCTTTGTATTGCTTTAATTCTCTGCAGAGAATGATCTGGTTTACACACAGCTTGAGTCTTTGTGCAAAGAGATAACACACAGCACACTTTTTATAGTATAAAAGATACACTGAAGGACAGATTAGGACCAGATTAGGAAATTAAAAATTTCCATAACACCTTGCACTCTCACCCGCACTTTCACAAAGTGTGTGGATGCAGCTCTGGTTCCGCTGTGACTTGGTATCCACAAACTGTATCAACTGTATCGATAAACTATATCGACGATTGGTTGACTTTAGCTCAGTCAGAGCAGACGGTGGTTCAACATCGAGATGTCATTCTCGCCCATGGGGGTTAAGACTAGACGCCAAGAAAAGTGTACTTTTTCCATTACAGAGGACCACTTATCTGGACGTGATGTGGGATTCGACCGCGATGCAGGCATGTTTGTCACCTGCTCGGATCGAGTCGATCTTCACCGCAGTCATGAGAGTGAGAGAAGGCAGGTCACTCACTGTCAAGCAGTTTCAGAGACTGCTGGGTCTGATGGCAGCTGCGTCCAATGTGATACCTCTAGGCCTGCTGTACATGAGACCCCTGAAGTGGTTGTTCAAGACCAAGGGGTTCTCCCCAAGGGGAAACCCGCTTCACATGATCAAGTTCACACGGCGATGCCTACGTGCCTTGGACATGTGGAGAAGGCCTTGGTTCTTGTCTCAGGGCCTGGTGCTGGGAGCTCCTTGTCGCAGCGTAACGCATGCATCCCTCTGTGGAGTGATCGCCATCTGACATGGTATATAAACTGCCTGGAGATGCTGGCCGTGCTTCAAGCACTAAAACACTTTCTCCCAGATCTAAGAGGTCACCATGTGTTGGTGCGCACCGACAACACAGCAGTGGTCTCTTACATCAACCACCAAGGGGGTCTACGCTCACGCGTTTGTACAAACTAGCGTACCAGATCTTTGTGTGGTCCCAGGACAAACTCCTCTCACTTACAGCAGTTCACATTCCTGGGCATCTCAATTTGGGAGCAGACATCCTGTCAAGGCAGGGGCCGAGGCCTGGGGAATGGAGGCTTCACACCGAGGTGGTGAAGCAAATGTTTTTGGCCAGGCTTAGGTGGATCTGTTTGCGACTCGAGAGACATCACACTGTCCCTTCTGGTGCTCTCTGACTCATCCAGCTCCACTGGGGCTGGATGCCATGGTACAGATGTGGCCAAGGCTTTGTCTGTATGCTTTTCCCCTGATTGCTCTGCTCCCAGGAGTTCTGGAGAGAGTGCGCCGGGATGGGGTCCGTATGGTACTAGTAGCCCCATTCTGGCCGGGCTATGGTTCTCGGACCTGATTTCCCTCCTCTACGGCTCTCTATGGGAGATTCCTGTCAGGAGGGATCTTCTCTAACAGGCGGAGGGCACCATAGTCCACTCCCGCCCGGAGCTGTGGAAGTTATGGGTGTTGCCTCTGAGGGGGCACAGCTCGTAGCTTCCGGTCTCTGAACCGAGGTTGTTGAGACCATCTTCCAATCCAGAGCTCCCTCTACGAGGAAACTGTATGCCCTGAAGTGGAAACTTTTCACTTCTTGGTGCGGAGACCGCCAGCTCGACCCAGTTAACCGCCCGGTTGGTACAGTGCTGGAGTTCCTTAAGGCCCGTTTCTCCGCAGGGTTGACCCACTCCACCCTGAAGTTCTACATGGTGGCCATTGCGCCCTACCACGCCCCTCTCTGTGGCCAGTCAGTGGGTAGACACCCCCTAGTTACACGTTTCCTCTATGGTGCGTTGAGGCCCCCAGTATGATCCTGTGTCCCCAAGTGGGACCTGGCTGTGGTGTAAGAAGCTCTATGTAAGCCTCTGTTCGAGCCAATTGAGGAGATCTCTGGTTGCCATCTCAGTATAAAAACTACCTTTCTTCTAGCGATATCTTCTCTGAAGGCAAGAGTCATTTAGATCCATTTGCGGGTAAACAAGGTGAAACACAGGCAGGTTCAAATCAATAGCAAACAGTTATGACATGGGCAAAACACAAGAATAGTCCTTGGGTGAGCATGGGTCGATGATCGGTGAACAGTTTCCGGAGGGCAAAATGAAAGGGGAAATCCTGGAACCCGAGCAATGGTCAGGGCGAGGTGCAATCACAGTCCAAAACAACAGTCAAAAGGGTAAATCCAAAGTATACGAGTAAGAATCAAAAACACGGATAGAAAGGCAAGGCAAGGCTAGGCAAGGCTAGGCTAGGCTAGGCTAGGAACACTGACAATGGCTAGTAGAATAGCTACACCAGAAGTGTGATACACGCTATACAATACTTGATTAGGGGAGTGGCTGATGGGAAATGTAGTTTGAGGTGAGCTGTAACAGTCTGTGTGTTGTGAGAGTCCATAGTGGTGTAGTGTGAGAATGTCCATGTGGTGGCTAGTGACCTCTGGTGGTGCCTGGACCGAAGGGCAGGCACCGGATTCCTAACAATTATTAACTAGGCTATATATTATACAAGCATAAAGATCACATGCTATCAGTACAGTATGTGAAGATATGTGAATAAATATGTTATGATATATAATTATATGTTAATTAAACTCTGAATATCCCAAAAGGTGTCTGTTAAATGGTTGGTTTTGTAGGGTCCAGGCACACGGTCCAAGGAAGGTATCCGGTGCTGGCTGAAGGTTTCCTGCGTGTTCTGTCTTTTCAGCGCGCAGAGTTATTCAATTTAGGTTAAACTCAAATCTGACTCCCTTTAATGATCTAATCTGACTCCATTTAGTATGACCTCGAATTTAGGTTGAAATGCAAATTGGTTGTTTGTCTGTCTCTAATTATTATTATTCTCACATTTGATTATTCTATTTATTCTTTAATATTATTGTACTCATTCATTTAGGTGCTCATGCCTCTAACAAGGATAAAACATAATCTACTAGAGTCAATAATTACAGAGTAAAACAGAATAAAATCAAATGTAACAATTTATTATCAGTCAGGTAAACATGTATTCTGCCAATTACATACCCAATTCAAAGATATCAAATCAATACAAGATATCAAATTCTCAAAGATGAATCTAAGAGTGAAAGATGCATACCTGACTTCTAGTGAAATACATGGTATGAAGTGAAGAGACACACACCACACTATGGGCTTTCTGGCTGCAGAATCGCCCTGATCCTTTTGCTGCAATCCTTTAAATACCTCAGACCAAGACAAACATCCCCCGAGATGAAGACAGAAACTAACAATTGGAATTTGATTAAGTCAGGTCCCAGACCAGTGTATTTCACACCTCAAAGGGAACAGAAGGTAATTTACATAGAAGAACCTGGAAAAGGGCACTCCCATTACAGTAATCAAAATATCTCTTGACTCTTAGGATCTGTATTATCTTTTAGTCTACTTTTGTAAGGTTGAGACCATTGTACCAGGCACACTAAGACATTTCAAATGATACCAAACATATATAGTCACTTGTTGTATAAACTTAACATTGCATAGATTTAGATCATAGTGTGAGGAGGGAGTGTGATGGTGAGGTGTGAATTGCTAGGGGCGGTGCGTCTCCGATGGCACTGTTACGTATGCAGGAGGGTGTTCAAGAGATTGTTCAAATGTTAATTATCAGGAAAGTCCTTTGTTCTCTTAGGGAGAAGTCGTCCCTCAGTCCAGACGGTCCGACTCCAGCCTTACAGTTTAGTTTATAACACTTGTAATTTATTACATTTAGGAATGACTGAAAGTATTTTCAGCACATAAATGTTCATTGCTCTTTCTTATGTTACTGCTTATGCATTATTTAGGACAAACTGGAAGTGCATTCTGGAAAACACTGATGAATTTGGCATTCATTCAGTCCAGAGAAAATCTCTGTGTTTTTTCATCTGGCAGGGAACAATTTGGCCAGATTTTCTCAAATTTATAAACAAATGTTCTTCCAGTAACATTAATAGAACATTCTTTTAAACGTCTCTGGTATTTAATGTGTTCAAATAATTAGCACAAAAACATTTATTTATACATCATTCATGGGATGTTTTTTTGTTTTCCTGAAATGTTGTAGTTAGATGTTCAAGTAACTTTTTTAAATGTTACAATTTATTTCAGAACATACAGATAACATTCAAAAGTAACGTTCCCATAATGTGTGCAAAATAATAAAATCGAATGTTCCCTTGACAAAAAGTCAAGTAAAAATAAAAGTACTTTTAAAGTACATTTTATGAATGTTTAGAGAACATTCAGAAATAACAAATTTTTACCTTAATAGGAACATTAGCAGAATGTTCTTTAAACATATTTGTGTTATGTTTGGGTTTGTATCTGCACTGAAGTGTGTTTGATTGTGTGTGAATGATGCCAGCAGGTTCATTATGTTGTTTAATTACACCTGAACATTTGCACATGTGATATTCTTCTCGTTTCTGAAAGAACACAGAAACAACCCTGAACTGAAGGTGTTTAAACAGCCAAATCTGGATCAGTCTATGGAATGAATCTGTTTGATGCATTTAGAAGATGCTTTTATGCATTTTATTCATTTAGATTTATGTACATTTTGAGTTGTGTTTCGTTTTTCTCATATTACAGAAGCTTCTGTTTGTTGTTTGTGCTCATTGGATCTGCAATGTTGGTGTTCAAGAGTCCATTTGTGGGGGCATAGCTTTTAGAAACTCTCTGATGATGTCATGCAGTCAGCCAGTGCTGCTGTCAATCATCTTCTGATGTTACATCCCCTCCCTCATTATATGACCTCACCCCTCAAAGCATCCCGCTTCTGGCTTCTCCTCTTCCTCAGCCCCTTCCTGTGAAAAACCCTGCAGAGAGGAAGAGGAGGGTGAGGAGCTTCTACTGGAAACCAGTTCCTGAAGACCACGTCAAGCAGCAGAACAGGCCGAACCTGTGGAGCAGCAGAGATCCATTCCACATCGACATCAGAGCCATCGAGGAGCTGTTCAGACGAGAGGAAACACCATCATTCACAACAACCAGACACGCTTCTGTGAAACATCTCAGACCGCAGGTGAGACACGTGTGAGACCTACTGAACCTAGCCAATGCAAAATTTCTAATTTTTTGTTTAAGTATTAGAATAACTTAACCTAAGTCTATATCGACATATTAAAGGGGTCATATGACGTTGCTAAAAAGAACATTTTTTTTGTATTTGGTGTAATGCAATGTGTTTATGCAGTTTAAGTAAGTAAATAAGTAAGTAAGTAAATTTTATTTATATAGCACATTTAAACATAGCAAAGCTATCCAAAGTGCTGAACAATGTAAAATAAAATTAAAAGAGAAAAGAAAACACAGAAAAGAAGCAAACTAGACAGACAATAAAACAACAATGAAGTGAAATTAAAATGCTAAGGAGAAAATATGTTTTTAACCTCGATTTAAAAATGGTAATGGAAGGTGCAAGGCGGCAGTCTAGAGGCAACTGGTTCCACAGATGGGGGCAGTGACTGAAAAGGCTCTGTCACCCTTAGTTTTCAAACGGGAAAGAGGGACAGATAAAAGTGCCCGGTCAGCGGATCTTAAAAGTCTAGTAGATGACAAAGGGATAATAAGACCTCTAAAGGGGTCATATGATGACGCGTCGATTTTCACAAGGCTCATCTCTCTGAAAAGCTGTGCTCTGATTGGCCAGCTATCCAGTGCGTTGTGATTGGCCCGAAAGCCTCAAGCGTGTGACAGAAATGTTACGCCCCTTAACATATTGTGATGCGTTGTTCGGGAGGAGTGACGAGACATAAATATAAAACCCATTATAAACGTGATATAAGCATGATTTCTAGTCATTTCTTCTTTTGGAAGGCCAAACAAAGTAGTTTCGCTTTCTCAATGAAACAGCGTCACACACTGCGGCCTTGAGTGAGTGGAGGCCGGAGGCCTAGAGTGAGTCGCGGCCTAGAGTGAGCCACGGCTGGCTTGAGTAAGCAGAGGCGGACGGCTTGAGAATGGTACGGCCAGCAGATTCTATGAAGGAGCGTACCTTGGGCATTGTGGCAACCACATGTGACGACCCCGGGCTGGACTCTGCTTCATCCACGGTGGAAGCCGATTCGGCAATCCACAGTGCAAAGTTGATGTATTTCCTCGGCGACCAGCATGGATCAGCTCCAGGCATGATGAAGTGGATATCGTCCTCTTTTGGAAGGACTAACGACATGGCTAGTGGCGGCAACAACAATACTATAAGGAAATAAAAGGTACGCCTTCTTTCTTTGTGTGAACATCTGGGCCCGCATTATGCAAATCTTCCCACATACTGACGTAGAGATGTGGGGGCATGTAAGAACGAGCCGTTTCAGGGGGCAAGTGGACGAGTCTTAACTTTTATAAAGAATATGCCTTTGGATTTGAGACTTTAGTCTTTGCAACTGTACTGAACTTTTTTATGCACCAAGAGCTTGTAACACTCCAAAGAGAAAGGAAAATTTGAAAACGCATAATATGACCCCTTTAGGATAAGATGGAGCTTGATTGTTTGTCAAGAGCTTTAAAAACAAACAACAGAATCTTAAACAGAACTATAAAATGGACCGGAAGCCAGTGAAGTGAAGTTAAAATTGGAGTGACATGGTCATATTTCTTTGCCCCAGTCAGCAGCCTTGCAGCCTTTGCATTATTGAAAAGACAAAAATTATTTCAGTTTGGAGATGACCCGTAATTGATAAAAAAAACTGTTGCTAATGACAGAATTAATTTGTTTGGACAAACATAATTCTGAGTCTATGATAACGCTCAGGTTTCTAACGTGAGGAAATGGAGGGAAAATTATTTCCCAGCTCCTTAATAATATCCATTCTCATTTTTTGGGGACCAAAAACAATAATTTCTGTTTTGTTCTCATTGAGTTGGAAAAGGTTTGATAACTATTTTTTGATATCTGAGATACAAACCAGCAGTGGTTGAATGGAATCACCAGCTTTTTCGGGAGGATTAACTGTCTATCATCAGCATATAAATGAAAATAAACATTGTGCTTCCTGATAATATCCCCCATAGGGCATATATAAGTTGAAAAAAAGGCGGTCCCCAGAATAGAGCCCTGAGGTACTCCACTAATAATTGGGGCAGATGATGAGAAAAACCTGCATAGCTCTACAGAAAAAGACCTATCTTTGAGATATGAGCTGAACCATTGTAAGGCTGTGCCCCTGATACCAATCAGATGTTTTAAAAGCAAAAAAGAACATTATGATCCATGTATCAAAGGCAGCTGTAAGATCCAGTAGAATCAATACCGCATTTTTACCGGCATCAACTGCAACCAAAATATAATTGAACACTTTAAGCAAAGCAGACTCCTACTGTGATAAGTAGTGAAACCAGACTGAAAAGGTTCTAATAAAATAGCTGTATTTAAGAAAGTGATCAGCTGTAATTGCACAACTTTTTACAAAAGCTTTGACAAAAGGATAACTTTGAGACAGGCCGAAAATTGTTAAAGCAACTTTCATCCAAACCTTGTTTCTTAAGCAAAGGCTGAACAATTGCATGCTTAAAGCGGTTCGGAACCACACCAGTGTCCAAAGATGAGTTAATCAACACTTGTACACTGGGGCCAATTACTGGAAAAGCTGCTTTTATGATCTCGGAAGGAACAACATCCAGTGAGGAGTTAGAAGACTTATACAGTAGTTTTATTACAGAGACATGTTGAAAATGACAAAATAAAAATGGACAAGCAAATGTTCAAAGACAGGTCTGAGAGCTGTGAAGTAAAAGATAAGCGAATGGCACTCACTTTGTCAACAAAAAATGTCAAAAAATTCTCACAGAGCCCTGCTGATGGCTCCCTGGAAAACTGGGAATTCGTATTAATTATTGAATTTATAGGGGAGAATAAAACCCTTGGTCTATGACAATGTGCGGTATCAGTTTTGAAAAATATTTTGATCTAGCTGACTTAGCAGCGCTCTGAAACTTAACCAGACAATCTTTAAACATCTCAAGAAACACAGTAAGACGATCATGCTTCCATCTCCTCTTTAAATTAATCTTTGGTTGTTTCATTTTAAAAGGAGCATTAGAATCTAAGATATTAGAACAAACTGTGTAAAACTGAGAAATCAAATTGTCAGGCCCATAGGACGCCTTTGCAGCATGCAAGATAGATTTTTCAACAGCATTAGCTAGATAGTCTTCATTGAACTGAGAAACAGTCAGTGAGTTTATTAAATGAGAATAAAAACCAGCAGGCTTAATCAGAGTAGCAGAGGTTACAGCAGGAACCTTAAAAAGAATGGGTTTGTGATCAGAGAAGGAAGCATCATCAATGACAACATCAACTACAGAAGAACCATATGATATAATAAGGTCAAGTGTGTGACCAAGAACATGAGTTGCTTGATTTATATGTTGAGAAAAACCGAACAAGTCCAAGATATTACAAAACTCAGCCACCAAAGGATGCCCTGGGCAGCAAAGATTTTAAAATCACCCAAAAGCAACATATGATCATACAACGGGGCAACAGAAGTTAAAAATTCAGAAAACTCATTAGCAAAAGTACTTCCAACATTAGGTGGCCTATAGATGAGAGCACAGAACAGTGTGGATGAATTAGTAATGCAACACACTGTACTTCAAACGATGAAAAACTACGAACAGAAACTGATTGAATGTTAAGATGATGTCACACCACAAACATGCTGTTCTTCAGCATTATTTTGTTTTGTTTTTCAGTAAAAACATGCTCAGCAATGGATGCTCTGCAGTGAATGGGTGCCGTCAGAATGAGAGTCCAAACAGCTGATAAAAACATCACAATAATCCACAAGTAATCCACAGCACTCCAGTCCATCAGTTAACATCTGGAGAAGACAAAAGCTGAAACAAATCCACAATCAAGATGTTTTTAACTTCAAACCCTTGCTTCCAGATAAAATATAATCTACAATCCATAATATTTTCAAAATTTTCACTGGAGGAAGCGTTATTATGGATTATGTACTTATAATTTTGAAAACAAGATGAATATACAGAGGAGGAACATCATTTTTTCAGTGCAAATGTAGGATAGATTCTGCATGTGAATTTGAGTGTGTTATTATGTTTATTGAGCAGAATAAACACGCGTAACCCAGGTCACTAACAAGATCACTAGTAATTAAAAAATATTTTATTTTTATTAATATATCTTTAGTATTTCTATGAAAATGCAGATTGAAGTTAGTTTACATTATATTATTAATCTAGAAAAAGGAAATCGCTAAAGTTGAGTAGTGAGGTGAAAGGTTAGTCCTGCCCCCCTGCAAAAAGTTAGCGCACAAGCAGGGCCGTTTCAAGATATTTGGGGGCCCTAGGCAAAAGACTGAAGTGATGTCCCAAGTCCTTCCTCAGGAAAATTTTTAAAATTCAGGTGGGATTTCTTGTATTCTGGTGCATTTTAAGAGTCATGAATTACTCTGTAGTACGCTACACAAAGTGGCCACTAGATTGTAGTAAAGGACACAGTGTCTTCAATGAGGCATTGTTGATGGGAATGACACAATTTGATTAATGTTTATTTTTGTCAACAAGGCAAAAACAAGGTAAATTTTTTTATAATTATTCATATTATTATTATCATTCTTAAGAACTGTCTTCTCTTTATGCAGAGCAGTGTTTTAATCTTGAGCTATACAATTTGTTGAATTAAAAGAAAGGTATTAAAATGGTGTATAACACAAACTATTTTAACAACATTGTACAAGGATTTTTTTTTGTCAAAGAATAACCATCCAAAATTAAGAGGTTTAGCAATGCTTGCGGACTTTAGCTTGCACAAAAGCAGTGACCAAATCTTCCATGTTCAATGACCTCCTTATGTTGCGCTCTATTGATATAAGTGCCAGTCCTCTCAGTCTTTCTTGGCTCATGGATGATCTGAGTTAAGACTTTAACAGTTTCAAAGCTGAAAAGCTTCTCTCTCCAGAAGCTACAGTGACAGGGAGTGTCAGAAGGAGACGTAGTGCTATGCTGAGATTGCTGTACAAATCCAGCATGTCCTCACTGTAAATGTAATTCAGCATGTCTTGTGGGCATGTAGAGACATGATCAGGAAAGGTATGGATGGCTGATCTGACCTCCAAAACTAAATCCTCTGCCTAAATGTCATGAAGCATATTCTCTAAGGTTTTGCATTTCACTTGCAGTTTATTCTCTTTTACAGCTTGCCTCATGTTGTCTTTGGAAAATAGAAAACTGTACAGTGCATACACATCTTCCATTTTTGAGAAGCGGTCGTTGAGACTTCTAAGTGCAGTGTCTACTAAAGGGAGAAATAATTCCCTTCTGAATGCCTCTTCTGGACTGTGTAGAGTTTCTTCTGCTGCTGAGTCACAGTCAAAATGCTTTGGTGTTCTTTTCTGTCTCTTTGCAGGAAGTATGTTTTCAATCTTCAGTTCCTCTGCAATGTCCATTGCATCTGATTGACAGCAAGACAACCCACTTTCTCTAAACTGCATAAGATAACCTCTCACACCTTCTGTTTCTCTTCTGAGTGTTTCCAGAGAAACATTTGGACTCTGCAGAAGTTTACTCATGTGGTTTATCTGGTACAAAATATTGTACCAGATAATGGTGCATAAAAGGAAACGCTATGTGTTCATTTCACTGTGCAAACTTTTGGCAGTGGACAATGTTTCAGCATCCCTCTTTTCAACAGCAAAAGTCTGAAGTGCAGACAGTGCTTCCAAAACCTCCGGTAGGTGGTAACGCAACACTTTAACACTGTCTATTCAAGCTTCCCACCTGGTTGTTGACAACATTTTTAAAGTCAACTGCGTGACATGTTGCTTGAGAACAGCCCACGGTTGCACTGAAGAGCTGAACAGATTGTAGAGTCGTTGGAGCAAACCAAAAAAGGACATAGACATAACAGATGACTTTGCTGCATCTGAAACAACAAGATTTAGTGTGTGACTGCTGCAGGGCACACACAGAGCTTTGCTGTTCATTTGCAAAATTCTGGCCTGCACACCTGTTTGTGGCCCATCATATTGCTACCATTGTCATATGATTGGCCACGACAGTCAGAAATGTTGAGCCCATGTTGCTGATGGAGCCTACTAGAGTCTCTGTTAGCCCTCTTCCGGTTGTGTCCTTAACATCAAAAAAGCCAACAAAATGCTCAGATATAGCTGCTCCAACAGATGTTTCACAGTTTACTATTCTAAGCACCAATGACAGCCGTTCCTTGTGTGACAGGTCTGGAGTGCAGTCCATTATGACAGAGTAGTACTTGGCCAGTTTAACTCTTCGCATTATTTCCTCAATGATTTTTCTCTCCTACCAAATTTATAATCTCATTTTGAATAGTTGGAATTAGATAGTGTACTTTCATCTCTTTGTTTTTAATTCTTTTCAAATGTTCATTGAGCACAGAATCAAACTGACACATGAGTTCAACCAGTGACAGAAAATTCCAATTGCGATCATCAAATGGTACATTAGATGTACCCCTGAGGGCTTGGTTTTTGTTCAGCCAGGTGACAGATAATGGCTATGACTCTGTGTATAACTGCTTTCCAGTGTTCAATTTCAAGTTGCATGAGATTTTGGTAGGTTTGGTCGATGGCAGTTTGTGGTAGCAATCTTTTTTGTAGATCATGCCACTTTTTCATTGACTCTGAGTGTGCTTTTGTGTATTCATGTTCTTTAAGGAGATGTGCAAGGTTCTTCCATGCACAATAACCATGGGTGCTTAGAGCGTTGTCTCTTTTACTAAACAGTAAACAGGAAAAAAAAAAAAATACAGCATCAGTGCTCACAGAATACAGAAGCCATGACCTCTGGATTTTTCCCCATTTTTCATCGTTATCTTATAGTGGTCTTTTGTGAACCTTCTCAGTGGAAATTCAGCGTTTTTAGGAAAAATCAAAGTCCACAATTTGAACTGGTCCACTTCTAAACAATTTGACAACGAGTTTCATCATTTATTACATCTGGCCAAAACCCAGGATCAACACTGAGGGTTGCAGTAAGTGCAGCCACTTCAGATTCAGGAGGAGTAGAGGTATCTTTTGCTGGAGAAGTAGAGGAGCTTTCTTCGGCTGGAGTGGTGGAGGTGGAGGTAGTAAGAAGCAATGGGGCGCAGTCAGTCTCAAACTGAGATGATGATTGACTGCTCCTGGCTGGGTCTCGAGAGTTGACATCTGAAGTTCCATCACAGCCTAAAAGAAATAGTTAAATACAGATTTTTTAATAGTAATAATAATAATAATAATTATTATTATTATTATTATTTATTATTACTGTGTTATCATTATTATTATTATTATTATTATTATACTTATTTTAATATAAGTAATTAAAAATAATTATTTTAGATGTAACATATCTTCAGCTTGTGAAGAGGTGGCATTATCAATTGGCACAGACAGAAATTTAAGCAAAGCACCTAATAAAGCAAAAAAAAAAAAAAAAAAAAAAAACATTTGGTGAATAGCCATACGTTTATTGTTATTCTCATAGCATATCATGAAAGTAAAGTGTGGAGGATTCGATATTTACTTTCCGGGAAAAGAACTTCACTTCTCATAATGCCACAGATAGTAACGTCATACGCAAAACTACCTGTTGCGTATGGTACAAAGTGTTGAGATGTGTTGATGGAGAAGAATAGAAGGACAAACGCGAAGGAAAAAGGGCATTTTTCTCCAGATGGAATAGAAACATCACCAATGGAAATTGATAGCCTGCGTACACCTAAAATGTAACCGGACTTGATGGATTATCTTGTTTGGACCTAACTGCATGGGAGTCATAGGACCAGCTCATTTTGTTTGGAATTGGAATTGTGTTCCTGAATCCTGTCTTTGCCGAATGTTCATATTCCGGTTTGGACTGGCGAGCCATCCCACCAACTCATACCTGGAACAGAGAAAAGAGTGTGAAATCTGCCGAACTGGTAGGATCAAACTATTTTTTTTTTTTTTTTTTGCTTTGAGTTTTTCTTTTTCAAGTTTTTTTTCCTGCCTGGATCTTCAGTGGATCAAACATTGTTTTTCCTCACCTGGATTAATTTTTTCCACCTTTGATAAACATTGCTTTACATTTTTGAATTTGAAATAAAGACACTGATCTTAAACTGAAACTTTGAACGGAAAGACTGAAGCCTATTGTGAAACTGATTTTAAACTTTTAAAATCTGAATGCCTTTGAGGAACTAAATGCAAAACTGAGACACTGATTTTGAAATTTAGTGTGTGGAAATTATTATTAATCTCTGTGTTCTGAATTTGAACCTTGATTTGGGTTTTTGAATTTTCATACCCTTTTGTTATTTTGAGTCTTTATTATTCAATTTACTCATTGTTATTTTTGTGTTTTGGTTCTGTTATTTCATTGCCAATTTAAAAGAGAATGACTGAAGTCAAAGAATAATCAATCAGAACATTACATTATATTCTTTTCCCTATTGGCTGTTGCTTTTCTTTATTTTACTTTATGCTGTGTGATTTATTGATTATAGACTATTTCTAGATTACACTATCATACGTATTACCTACCTTTGCTCCAGTGAGACGATCTTTATCTTCTGATTCTCTTCCAAAAGCATTTGCAGTGATTTCACAAGTGTTTTATACAGTGACCTAGAATTTATTTATATAGAATTTATAGAGTTTTACACAATAGTAGGACCCCGTTACAGAAAAACTTGGTGAGCCAGCCAGGAGCAAAGTTACAGCATAGTGTAATAGTTATTAATCAACTTGATAACCACAACAGACAATAAAGAGCTTAAGTAAATCCAAAGTACTCTAGATGCAAATGTTCTCTTTCATGTTCGTAGTTTAGGGAGCGTGTATGTCCCTGCAGTTAGTAGCAGTGCTACTGAAGGGTACTTGAAGAGTCTGCAAGCCATTGCTCAAGCCAGTGGGAAGTCTCTGCAGGATGTTCTTCAAATTGAGCTGCAAAAGATCTCTGTTTTGAAGTTTTCAGCAGATGAACCCTCTAGACCTGGTACTCCTGCAGAAGTGATCCCAGAACCCCAAAAACCCTGCCAAGGAGAGCACACCGGTAAAGTCACCTTACCAGCTGAGAAGCCTTGATATTAGTGTTGCTGATACAATGTCACTGAACTTGCCTACAAGTGCTCTGAATCCTCCAGGTATTCAGCGAGTAGTGATGGAGCATGTAGTGAAAACAAGTGATGCTATGACTCCTTCTCATGCTTTCCGTCTTAAAGCTTTCTCAGGAAGAAGTCCAAGACCGAGCACTGAATCAGACTTTGATACTTGGCGAGCCAGCATTGACTGTCTACTTAATGATGTGTCTCTTTCTGACTTGCACAAAACTAGAAGAATTCTTGATAGCCTGCTGCCCCCAGCCTCAGATGTTGTCAGGCATGTTGGTCCATTTTCTTCACCAGCACAGTGCTTAGAACTTTTGGAATCTGTGTATGGCTCAGTGGAAGACGGAGATGACCTGCTAGTTAAGTTCATTAGTGCTCTGCAAGACCAGGGAGAAAAACCTTCAACCTACCTGCATCGTCTGCACGTGATGTTGAGTGCCAAAATCAGGCGTGGTGGTGTCACAGAGGCTGAATGGAGTCGTTATCTTCTTAAGCAATTCTGCCGAGGTTGCTGGGACAACAGCTTGATTGCCGACCTGCAGCTGGATGGAAGGAAAATAGCACCCCCTTCTTTTGCTGAGCTTGTAGTACTCATTCGTACTGCAGAAGACAAGCAGTCTCTAAAAGAGGAGAGAATGAGGAAACATCTCGGTTTAAACAAGCATGCTCCTGTTCCGGTCAAGTTTCGGATGACCACTCACCAACAGTCTGTTTACAGCAGCGATGTACCTGATGAGCCTAAGGATGAAGTGCAACATCACTCAAGTCAAAAACAGAACTCAAAAAGCAATGCTGATAAGTCTGAAGTAGATGCACTTAAGAAAGAAGTAGCAAAGCTTCAAGCTCAGATTTCTGGCTATCAAGGTGTCATAAATGTACTGGAGAAGAGGAACCAACAAGCTTCAACTGGAAAAGTGGGATGTGTAAAGTTGAAAGGAAACCAACCAGAAGTTGTGCCCGCAGGATGTACAGTAGTCCTAGATGGACTTGTGCAAGTGAAAGGTCCTTTGTTTGAGAAGTGGGTGTCAGTGGGTTCACCTATTTCATCTCCCTTACCTGGTAAAGTATAGTGCAGTTACCAGTGGTGATAAAAAATGAAACCCAAACTGACCTGATGATCCCTCCGAGGACTGTCCTCGCTGAAGCTCATGCTGTACAGAGAGTAATGAGTAAAGAGTTTTCCAAGAATGGTGCTGAAAATGAGAAGATGGAGCTAGATCAGTCCAAGATCCCTATTCATTTTGGAAATTCCCCCCTATCACCTGAGTGGAAGGAAAGGATAACATCCTTATTAAACTCCATGCCTAATGTCTTCGCATTGAATGATTTGGACTATGGTCACACTCATAAAGTGAAGTACAGGATAAAACTTAGTGATGAAACACCATTCAAACATCGAGCTCATCCTATTCACCCCCAAGATGTGGACGCAGTTAGGAAACATCTTCAGGAGCTTCTGGAAGCAGGTGTCATCGGGAAGTCAGAATCTCCATTTTCGTCTCCAATAGTCATTGTTCGGAAGAAGAATAACTCTGTGCGCTTGTGCATTGACTTCCGGAAATTAAACTCCCAGACCATAAAGGATGCCTACGCCCTTCCCAACTGGGAAAAAGCTTTTTCAGTCTTGACCGGATCACAATGGTTCTCAGTCCTAGACTTGAAGTCAGGCTATTACCAAATTGAGATGGAAGAGTCTGATAAGCAGAAAACTGCTTTTGTATGCCCACTAGGTTTCTGGGAATTTAACCGGATGCCGCAAGGAATCACCAATGCACCTAGTACGTTTCAACGGCTAGTGGAGTGATGTATGGGAGACCTAAACCGGAAGGAAGTCCTTGTGTTCATTGATGACCTCATAGTTTTCTCAAAAACTTTGGAGGAACATGAGACAAGATTGATACAAGTGCTTAAAAGACTCAGAGAGTTTGGATTAAAGCTTTCACCGGAAAAGTGTAAGTTCTGTCAAACATCTGTGAGATACTTGGGCCACATTGTATCCCAAAATGGAGTGGAAACCGACCCTTCAAAAGTAGAAGCCCTTAAAACCTGGCCAAGACCCAAGAATCTAAAGGAGTTAATATCTTTCCTTGGATTTTCAGGTTACTACAGGAGGTTTGTACAGGATTATTCAAAGATCGTGAAACCTCTTAATGATCTTATGGTTTGATATCCTCCGCTGCAAAAGGATCGCAGAAAAAAGATGGATGAAACCAAGCAGTACTACGATCCAAAGGAACAATATGGAGAACCACGGTCCAAAGAGTGTCAGCATGCATTTGACACTTTCAATTAAATTAATTTCAAGTTTATTTGTATAGCGCTTTTTACGATACAAATCATTGCAAAGCAACTTTACAGAAAATTAAGTTTCTACAATATTTAGTAGTAGCTTATCAGTGATGACTGTCAGTTTATGTGCATACGGCAGAAATGTTAAAAAAATCAATAAAAAGACGTAAACCAACAGACGATTAACACTATTAACAGCAATTATGCAATCAAACTTATAGCAAAATGTGGTAGTTCTGTATGTTGTTTCAGGCTTAGCATCATCTGAGGTCCTCTGAGGGGTTGGCATCATCTCTTCTCAGGTGTTCTGGATCCAGACTGGAGCTTGTGTAAATCCTAGTGGTAAAACAGAGAAACAAATAGAGACATAATTAGCGTAGCTGCTGTTCCTGCCAAGTAAAATTAATTAGTTTAACCCAAGCTAAAGAATAATAATGCGCATTTGATCAGATTTAACTGCAGTCCAAAATTATGAGATGCATTATTTGAATGCTTGCCCAAAGAGGTGTGTTTTTAATCTAGATTTAAACAGAGGAAGTGTGTCTGAACCCCGAACATTATCAGGAAGGCTATTCCAGAGTTTGGGAGCCAAATGCGAAAAAGCTCTACCTCCTTTAGTGGACTTTGCTATCCTAGGTACTATCAAAAGTACAGCGTTTTGTGACCTTAGGGAGCGTGATGGGTTGTAGTGTGGTAGAAGACTAGTTAGGTATGCAGGAGCTAAGCCATTAAGGGCCTTATAAGTAAGTAATAATATTTTGTAACTGATACAGAACTTAATAGGTAGCCATTGTAGAGACTGTAAAATTGGGGTAATATGATCATATTACCCCAACTGCGTGACATGTTGCTTGAGAACAGCCCACCGTTGCACTGAAGAGCTGAACAGATTGTAGAGTCGTTGGAGCAAACCAAAAAAGGACATAGACATAACAGATGACTTTGCTGCATCTGAAACAACAAGATTTAGTGTGTGACTGCTGCAGGACACACACAGAGCTTTCCTGTTCATTTGCAAAATTCTGGCCTGCACACCTTGTTTGTGGCCCATCATATTGCTACCATTGTCATATAATTGGCCACGACAGTCAGAAATGTTGAGCCCATGTTGCTGATGGAGCCTACTAGAGTCTCTGTTAGCCCTCTTCCGGTTGTGTCCTTAACATCAAAAAAGCCAACAAAATGCTCAGATATAGCTGCTCCAACAGATGTTTCACAGTTTACTATTCTAAGCACCAATGACAGCTGTTCCTTGTGTGACAGGTCTGGAGTGCAGTCCATTATGGCAGAGTAATACTTGGCCAGTTTAACTCTTCGCATTATTTCCTCAATGATTTTCTCTCCTACCAAATTTATAATCTCATTTTGAATAGTTGGAATTAGATAGTGTACTTTCATCTCTTTGTTTTTAATTCTTTTCAAATGTTCATTGAGCACAGAATCAAACTGACACATGAGTTCAACCAGTGACAGAAAATTCCAATTGCGATCATCAAATGGTACATTAGATGTACCCCTGAGGGCTTGGTTTTGTTCAGCCAGGTGACAGATAATGGCTATGACTCTGTGTATAACTGCTTTCCAGTGTTCAATTTCAAGTTGCATGAGATTTTGGTAGGTTTGGTCGATGGCAGTTTGTGGTAGCAATCTTTTTTGTAGATCATGGCACTTTTTCATTGACTCTGAGTGTGCTTTTGTGTATTCATGTTCTTTAAGGTGATGTGCAAGGTTCTTCCATGCACAATAACCATGGGTGCTTAGAGCGTTGTCTCTTTTACTAAACAGTAAACAGGAAAAACAAAATACAGCATCAGTGCTCACAGAATACAGAAGCCATGACCTCTGGATTTTTTCCCCATTTTTCATCGTTATCTTATAGTTGTCTTTTGTGAACCTTCTTGGTGGAACTTCAGCGTTTTTAGGAAAATCAAAGTCCACAATTTGAACTGGTCCACTTCTAACAATTTGACAACGAGTTTCATCATTTATTACATCTGGCCACAACCCAGGATCAACACTGAGGGTTGCAGTAAGTGCAGCCACTTCAGATTCAGGAGGAGTAGAGGTATCTTTTGCTGGAGAAGTAGAGGAGCTTTCTTCGGCTGGAGTGGTGGAGGTGGAGGTAGTAAGAAGCAATGGGGCGCAGTCAGTCTCAAACTGAGATGATGATTGACTGCTCCTGGCTGGGTCTCGAGAGTTGACATCTGAAGTTCCATCACAGCCTAAAAGAAATAGTTAAATACAGATTTTTTAATAGTAATAATAATAATAATTATTATTATTTATTATTATAACTGTTATTATTATTATTATTATTATTATACTAATTTTAATATAAGTAATTAAAAATAATTATTTTAGATGTAACACATATCTTCAGATTGTGAAGAGGTGGCATTATCAATTGGCACAGACAGAAATTTAAGCAAAGCACCTAATAAAGCAAAAAAAAAAAAAAAAAAAAAATTTGGTGAATAGCCATACGTTTATTGTTATTCTCATAGCATATCATGAAAGTGAAGTGTGGAGGAGTCGTTATTTAATTTCCAGGAAAAGAACTTCACTTCTCATAATGCCACAGACAGTAACGTCATACGCAAAACTACCTGTTGCGTACGGTACAAAGTGTTGATGGAGAAGAATAGAAGGACAAACGCGAAGGAAAAAGGGCATTTTTCTCCAGATGGAATAGAAACATCACCAATGGAAATTGATAGCCTGCGTACACCTAAAATGTAACCGGACTTGATGGATTATCTTGTTTGGACCTAACCGCATGGGAGTCATAGGACCAGCTCATTTTGTTTGGAATTGACAAAGTTTTTTACCGTGACCACAGCCGCGGGCAGACAGCCATCAAGAGTAAGTGACAACACTTAACTAGCTTTTGCCTTTATACATGGCAAAAAATCTCATGCGATCGTAATCTGGGCTCGTGCATCAAGAGGATTTAGCTCAAAGTAAGTTTTCGAACGCTGTAGCTACAACAGTGAAGGGGCGAGAAGTTGTCTAGTGTGTATTTTATGCTTAAATTCTGCAAACAGAACAAAGTTGTGTATGACTATTAGTTGAACTTTTTCAACTAATAGTCATTGTGTTTGGTCACTGTTGTCAAGATTTATGTTCACAGAGATGTGAAAACACGTCAGACAGTTGTATTTGGAGATAATAATGGTTTACTTACTGCTGTGTCTTTGGCGTTTTTCCTCTTCTTCTTTCTTTCTCTGTCTTTTGGAAAATCCTGAAGGGTATGAGCGCTTCATGATGACATTTTTAAATTTAAATGCCCACGTAACACTGAGTTGGTTTCTCTTCCACTGACAGCTAGTGGGGGACCTGATGGGGGGTGTGCGACGGTGGATGTCACTTCAACATTACAGTGATTAGTGCACTCATAGTGTTTGTCGTTGCATAGGGGGAATCCGTATAGTTTGGGGGGCCCCTCTCACAGAGCAGTACTGGAGAGTGATAGCGCTGTCTCACTGTGGTGGTTTGTTTATGGTGGTTGATAATGTTTCATGAGGGCAGATACACAACCTAAACGACCGTGCGGCCATCGGGGGCCCCCTTCAGCTGGGGGCCCTAGGCAGCTTTCTACCTTGCCTACCCCAATGCGACGGCTCTGCGCACAAGCAATCAGAACGAGAGTGAACTTGAACGAGAGAAGACACAGTTGTGAATGAGAAATGTTATGAGAATCATTTGAGTAACCAAACATAGATGATTAACAAGTTTGAAATATAAATAATTGATATAACTTTTAGAAGCTCACAATTTGAAAATAGTAGTTTGAACTGAAGTTAGAACGGGATGTGATGAGACGGGCGCAAGAGATTTAATCAACATCTTTTCCGGGGAGAAACTATTTTATTTTTGTTTTCTGATTTATACTTCTCCTTGGTGAGTACAAATTTCATCATAAGAAGTGTATTTAGTTATTCTGATCGTGAATACTGTGAATTATAATGTGAAAAAAAGAATCTAAAGGGAAATAAGTGATGTAAAAGTTTTCAAAAATGCTTTAAATGTGTTTTAATATATGTGATTGTATGTAATCATGTTTTTAATATGTTTTACGTGTTCGACAAAGATAATTTCTTAATGTGAAATATAGCTTTGCTAACACTGTGCATAGGCCCTAGTGTTTAATTGAGCACATGGTGATTAGCGTGTATGTTCTCATGTATGTGCAAATGATTGAGACAGAGAGTTTGATTTAATTTAAAATGATTTATTTGGACAATGGTGTTAATGTTTAATTTGGCTTTGTTGTTACAAGGCCGTTTTTTTTTTTTTTTTTCCTTTGCTGAAGAATTGTGTTACTGAATCCTGTCCTCGCCGAATGTTCATATTCCAGTTTGGACTGGCGAGCCATCCCACCAACTCGTACCTGGAACAGAGAAAAGAGTGTGAAATCTGCCGAACTGGTAGGATCAAACTATTTTTATTTTTTTTGCTTTGAGTTTTTCTTTTTCAAGTTTTTTTTCCTGCCTGGATCTTCAGTGGATAAAACATTGTTTTTCCTCACCTGGATTCATTTTTTCCACCTTTGTTGAACATTGCTTTACATTTTTGAATTTGAAATAAAGACACTGATCTTAAACTAATACCTATTGTGAAACTGATTTTAAACTTTTAAAATCTGAATGCCTTTGAGGAACTAAATGCAAAAACTGAGACACTGATTTTGAAATTTAGTGTGTGGAAATTATTATTAATCTCTGTGTTCTGAATTTGAACCTTGATTTGGGTTTTTGAATTTTCATACCCTTTTGTTATTTTGAGTCTTTATTATTCAATTTACTCATTGTTATTTTTGTGTTTTGGTTTTGTTATTTCATTGTCAATTTGAAAGAGAATGACTGAAGTCAAAGAATAACCAATCAGAACATTACATTATATTCTTTTCCCTATTGGCTGTTGCTTTTCTTTTTTTTACTTTATGCTGTGTGATTTATTGATTATAGACTATTTCTAGATTACACTATTATACGTATTACTTACCTTTGCTCCAGTGAGACAATCTTTATCTTCTGATTCTGGTCCAAAAGCATTTCCAGTGATTTCACAAGTGTTTTATACAGTGACCTAGAATTTATTTATATAGAATTTATAGAGTTTTACACAATAGTAGGACCCCGTCACAGAAAAACTTCGTGAGCCAGCCAGGAGCAAAGTTACAGCATAGTGTAATAGTTATTAATCAACTTGATAACCACAACAGACAATAAAGAGCTTAAGTAAGCCCCCCCCCCCCGGCCCCGCCTCCCCCCCCCCCCCCCCCCCCCCCCCCCCCCCCCACACACACACTTCAAGTAGAAATGGAAATTGTGAAACGTGAGAACATTGACGTCAAGAAATCAGTTATTGTCAGTGGCATCACTCTCTCTGACCCAGACCAAGAACTAGAAGCCTGTCTTCAGAAATATGGATCAATCAAGCGCAACTTGTTTATCGACAACCCAGAATCTGAGTTCCACCACAGTGCAATAGTGGAGTTTGTCTGTGAATCTGCTATGAGTAATTTGGAGCCCTTACTCCCTATGGAAATCCAAAGTACTCTAGATGCAAATGTTCTCTTCCATGTTCATAGTTTAGGAAGCGTGTATGTCCCTGCAGTTAGTAGCAGTGCTACTGAAGGGTACTTGGAGAGTCTGCAAGCCATTGCTCAAGCCAGTGGGAAGTCTCTGCAGGATGTTCTTCAAATTGAGCTGCAAAAGATCTCTGTTTTGAAGTTTTCAGCAGACGAACCCTCTAGACCTGGTACTCCTGCAGAAGTGATCCCAGAACCCAAAAACCCTGCCAAGGAGAGCACACCGGTAAAGTCACCTTACCAGCTGAGAAGCCTTGATATTAGTGTTGCTGATACAATGTCATTGAACCTGCCTACAAGTGCTCTGAATCCTCCAGGTATTCAGCGAGTAGTGATGGAGCATGTAGTGAAAACAAGTGATGCTATGACTCCTTCTCATGCTTTCCGTCTTAAAGCTTTCTCAGGAAGAAGTCCAAGACCGAGCACTGAACCAGACTTTGATACTTGGCGAGTCAGCGTTGACTGTCTACTTAATGATGTGTCTCTTTCTGACTTGCACAAAACTAGAAGAATACTTGACAGCCTGCTGCCCCCAGCCTCAGATGTTGTCAGGCATGTTGGTCCAGATTATTCACCAGCACAGTGCTTAGAACTTTTGGAATCTGTATATTGTTCAGTGGAAGATGGAGATGACCTGCTAGTTAAGTTCATTAGTGCTCTGCAAGACCAGGGAGAAAAACCTTCAACCTACCTGCATCGTCTGCACATGATGTTGAGTGCCACAATCAGGCGTGGTGGTGTCACAGAGGCTGAACGGAGTCATTATCTTCTTAAGCAATTCTGCCGAGGTTGCTGGGACAACAGCTTGATTGCCGACCTGCAGCTGGATGGAAGGAAAATATCACCCCCTTCTTTTGCTGAGCTTGTAGTACTCATTCGTACTGCAGAAGACAAGCTGTCTCTAAAAAAGGAGAGAATGAGGAAACATCTCGGTTTAAACAAGCATGCTCCTGTTCCGGTCAAGTTTCGGACGACCACTCACCAACAGTCTGTTTACAGCAGCGATGTACCTGATGAGCCTAAGGATGAAGTGCAACATCACTCAAGTCAAAAACAGAAGTCAAAAAGCAATGCTGATAAGTCTGAAGTAGATGCACTTAAGAAAGATGTACCAAAGCTTCAAGCTCAGATTTCTGGCTATCAAGGTGTCATAAATGTACTGGAGAAGAGGAACCAACAAGCTTCAACTGGAAAATTGGGATGTGTATAGTTGAAAGGAAACCAACCAGAAGTTGTGCCCCCAGGATGTACAGTAGTCCTAGATGGAATTGTGCAAGTGAAAGGTCCTTAGTTTGAGAAGTGGGTGTCAGTGGGTTCACTTATTTCATCTCCCTTACCTGGTGGTCTTCTAGTGGCAAGCAGTCTGCACAGTTTACCTGCAAGACAACGTATAGTGCAGTTACCAGTGGTGATAAAAAATTAAACCCAAACTGACCTGATGATCCCTCCGAGGACTGTCCTCGCTGAAGCTCATGCTGTACAGAGAGTAATAAGTAAAGAGTTTTCCAAGAATGGTGCTGAAAATGAGAAGATGGAGCTAGATCAGTCCAAGATCCCTATTAATTTTGGAAATCTCCCCATCACCTGAGTGGAAGGAAAAGATAACATCCTTATTAAACTCCATGCCTGATGTCTTCGCATTGAATGATTTGGACTATGGTCACACTCATAAAGTGAAGCACAGGATAAAACTTAGTGATGAAACACCATTCAAACATCGAGTTGGTTCTCAGTCCTAGACTTGAAGTCAGGCTATTACCAAATTGAGATGGAAGAGTCTGATAAGCAGAAAACTGCTTTTGTATGCCCACTAGGTTTCTGGGAATTTAACCGGATGCCGCAAGGAATCACCAATGCACCTAGTACGTTTCAGCGGCTAGTGGAGCGATGTATGGGAGACCTAAACCGGAAGGAAGTCCTTGTGTTCATTGATGAACTCATAGTTTTCTCCAAAACTTTGGAGGAACATGAGACAAGATTGATACAAGTGCTTAAAAGACTCAGAGAGTTTGGATTAAAGCTTTCACCAGAAAAGTGTAAGTTCTGTCTAACATCTGTGATACTTGGGCCACATTGTATGCCAAAATGGAGTGGAAACCGACCCTTCAAAAGTAGAAGCCCTTACAACCTGGCTAAGACCCAAGAATCTAAAGGAGTTAATATCTTTCCTTGGATTTTCAGGTTACTACAGGAGGTTTGTACAGGATTATTCAAAGGTCGTGAAACCTCTTAATGATCTTACGGTTGGATATCTTCCGCTGCAAAAGGATCGCAGAAAAAAGATGGATGAAACCAAGCAGTACTACGTTCCAAAGGAACAATTTGGAGAACGATGGTCCAAAGAGTGTCAGCATGCATTTGACACTTTAAATTATCTATATTTAGTTTTTATTTGTTTAGCGCTTTTTACGATACAAATCATTGCAAAGCAACTTTACAGAAAATTAAGTTTCTACAATATTTAGTAGTAGCTTATCAGTGATGACTGTCAGTTTATGTGCATACGGCAGAAATGTTCGGAAAAATCAATAAAAGATGTAAACAAACAGACGATTAACACTATTAACAGCAATTATGCAATCAAACTTATAGCAAAATGTGGTAGTTCTGTATGTTATTTCAGGGTTAGCATTATCTGAGGTCCTCTGAGGGGTTGGCATCATCTCTTCTCAGGTGTTCTGGATCCAGACTGGAGCTTGTGTAAATCCTAGTTACCATGGGAAGTCCTTTAGTGGACTTTGCTATCCTAGGTATTATCAAAAGTCCAGCGTTTTGTGACCTTAGGGAGCTTGATGGGTTGTAGCGTGGTAGAAGACTAGTTAGGTATGCAGGAGCTAAGCCATTAAGGGCCTTATAAGTAAGTAAGTAATACAGGTCCTTCTAAAAAAATTTGCATATTGTGATAAAAGTTCATTATTTTCCATAATGTAATGATAAAAATTAAACTTTCATATATTTTAGATTCATTGCACACCAACTGAAATATTTCAGGTCTTTTATTGTTTTAATACTGATGATTTTGGCATACAGCTCATGAAAACCCAAAATTCCTATCTCAAAAAATTAGCATATTTCATCCGACCAATAAAAGAAAAGTGTTTTTAATACAAAAAAAAGTCAACCTTCAAATAATTATGTTCAGTTATGCACTCTATACTTGGTCGGGAATCCTTTTGCAGAAATGACTGCTTCAATGCGGCGTGGCATGGAGGCAATCAGCCTGTGGCACTGCTGAGGTGTTATGGAGGCCCAGGATGCTTCGATACTGGCCTTAAGCTCATCCGGCGTGTTGGGTCTTGCGTCTCTCAACTTTCTCTTCACAATATCCCACAGATTCTCTATGGGGTTCAGGTCAGGAGAGTTGGCAGGCCAATTGAGCACAGTAATACTATGGTCAGTAAACCATTTTCCAGTTGTTTTGGCACTGTGAGCAGGTGCCAGGTCGTGCTGAAAAACGAAATCTTCATCTCCATAAAGCTTTTCAGCAGATGGAAGCATGAAGTGCTCCAAAATCTCCTGATAGCTAGCTGCATTGACCCTGCCCTTGATAAAACACAGTGGACCAACACCAGCAGCTGACATAGCACCCCAGACCATCACTGACTGTGGGTACTTGACACTGGACTTCAGGCATTTTGGCATTTCCTTCTCCCCAGTCTTCCTCCAGACTCTGGCACCTTGATTTCCCAATGACATGCAAAATTTGCTTTCATCCGAAAAAAGTACTTTGGACCACTGAGCAGCAGTCCAGTGCTGCTTCTCTGTAGCCCAGGTCAGGCGCTTCTGCCGCTGTTTCTGGTTCAAAAGCACACGCCTGTGCACGGTGGCTCTGGATGTTTCTACTCCAGACTCAGTCCACTGCTTCCACAGGTCCCCCAAGTTCTGGAATCGGTCCTTCTCCACAATCTTCCTCAGGGTCCGGTCACCTCTTCTAGTTGTGCAGCGTTTTTTTGCCACACTTTTTCCTTCCCACAGACTTCCCACTGAGGTGCCTTGATACAGCACTCTGGGAACAGCCTATTCGTTCAGAAATTTCTTTCTGTGTCTTACCCTCTCGCTTGAGGGTGTCAATGATGGCCTTCTGGACAGCAGTCAGGTCGGCAGTCTTACCCATGATTGCGGTTTTGAGTAATGAACCAGGCTGGGAGTTTTTAAAAGCCTCAGGAATCTTTTGCAGGTGTTTAGAGTTAATTAATTGATTCAGATGATTAGGTTAATAGATCGTTTACAGAACCTTTTCATGATATGCTAATTTTTTGAGAATTTTGGGTTTTCATGAGCTGTATGCCAAAATCATCAGTATTAAAACAATAAAAGACCTGAAATATTTCAGTTGGTGTGCAATGAATTTAAAATATATGAAATTTTAATTTTTATCATTACATTATGGAAAATAATGAACTTTTATCACAATATGCTAATTTGTTGAGAAGGACCTGTATTTTGTAACTGATACGGAAACTTAATAGGTAGCCAATGCAGAGACTGTAAAATTGGGGTATTTTGATCATATTTTCTTGACCTGGTAATGACTCTAGCCGCTGCATTTTGGACTACCTGTAGCTTGTTTATTGAGGATGCAGGACAACTACCTAGCAGTGCATTACAATAGTCTAAAGGTCATGAACGCATGAACTAGCTTTTCTGCATCAGAAACAGGTAACATGTCATTGCAAAACCTACATCTGCACCAATGTTAGGATTTGCCAACCCCAAGCTGCCATATGTGTTGAACACTGCGCCAGTACCTGTGGCCTTGGTGCAGCACTGTATCAAGAGCAAGATGGGCAGATGAGAGTCATTGCATTTGCAAGCTGGGGACTTACCAGGAGTGAAGCTATGTACCCAGCCCACAAGAATTTTTGGCGTTGAAGTTGGCCGTTACTGCAAAATTCAATTACTACTTGTATGGAGCTGACTTCACTGTGGTAACTGATAGTAACCCGCTTACATATATCTTAACATCCGCAAAACTGGATGCTACCAGCTACAGGTGGCTGTCGAGTCTGTCGACTTTTACCTTTAAAATCCAATAGCGGGCTGGAAGTAGGAATCAGGATCCGGATGGATTGTCGAGACGTCCACAAGAGGAAGTTCCTGATGATTTGGAAATGAGAAAAGAGAATGAAAGTATCAGGCAACTTGCTTACCATCACTTGACAGAAACCCCACAAGCAATTGTTTCAGCAGAAGCAATAAAAGCTATCTGTGACCGCCATCAAGTTTGTCAGCACTCTGATGACTCTAATTCCTTGTACCAACCAGTGACTCTAGTGGAATCTCTTGCAGTTGGAGTGGAGGCCTTACCTCTTGCGTTCCAGCAGGAAGATACTTTCCGGTCTGGAGAAATTTCCCACTTGTCTGAACAAGACTTAAGGAAAAGGCAGAGAGTGGATCCAGAAATTGGAATAGTTCAATCCAATGTAAAGCCCTGTTATAAGACCCTGTCCCCTGAATGAAGTCTGTGGTTCAAGGAGTGGAATCGCTTAGAGCTGATAAACGGGGTGTTGTTCAGGAAGAGGCAAGAGCAAGGAAGTGAGTCATATCAATTAGCACTACCTGCTGATCTCTGTGATCTGGTCATGAAGGAACTACTCAACGAAATGGGTCACTTAGGCATTGTGGGAAGCCACTGTGAGATGGTGGCTTCCCACAGACCCTGGGCAGAGTGGCCACTCATGACCTCTCCCCAGGCATGAGGGAAGCATCCATCGTTAGCATTACATGACTACAAGGAGCCCCCAACACTGGGCCTTGTGACAAGAATCAAGATTTCCTTCAAGGGTCTAATGCGTGTAAGTATCACCGCGTGACCTTGATCATGCGAACAGGGTTCCCTAGAGGAAAACTCCATGCTCCTGAGCCACCACTAGAAAGGTCAAAGTACAGGAGGCCATTGGACAAAGCTGTCATCAGACCTAACAGTCTCTGAAACTGTTTGACAGTAAGTGACTGGGCTTCTCTTACTCTCCTTACGGCTGTGAGAGTCCCATAGATACGAACAGGAGACAGATGTGCCTGCATCGTTGTTGAATCCCACACCACGCCCAGAAAAGTGGTTCTCTGTACTGGAGAAAGCACACTTTCTTGGCATTTAGCCTTAACCCCAGCTCTTCCATATGGGCGAGGACGACATCTTAATGCTGAACTGCCATCTGCTCCGACTGAGCTAGTATCAACCAGTTGTTGATATAATTGAATATGTGCATGACCTGGAAGCACAGAGGAGCCAGAGCAGCATCCACGCACTTGGCGAAACCCGATATTGATAAGCTTCATCCCTAAAAGCAAACCTTTGCCCCGAAGCACCAAAGGTAGTGGGGTTAACATACTGGCCTCCCTAGGGCACTAAGGAGAGATGGGCACCCTAAAATGAGGTGTGAACCCAGAGGGGCCTGCACTCAGAAGTCTGAAACTGCTGGAATCAGGACTTCATGCTGCACTGATATGAGGAGCTGGCCCACAGCAGGGGCTGCTCCTGCCCTGCAGCCTGTGTCTGCTGTGTAGGCCTAATCTTTCAAAACCGCTTCAGTCCCACCTTAAGCATTGCCCTATAGCCCTACTCATTCAGCCCCTTAAAGTTAGAGTAAAGCAACATAAGGGCTGAAGAGCTGGACTCAAAATGGTTAACCCATGATCTCAACACCTCGGTGTGGAGACCAGGGAAACTGGTAGGTCCTGAGGTTGTGATTAACAAAGCATTAGTGACCATCCAGTTAACTGTTAGGATGAATATCCTGCTTCCTCGCCGGCCAGTCAAAGTTTAACCTGGCTATGGCACAAGTCACAACCTTCCCCAACTCCTCATATGCCATAGATTTGGGGTGGCCTCAGTCTTTTCTGCATCAATGTGCTGACCACATCAACCTCCTTGGAAGAAGAGAGGTTTAGCACTATGTTCTAACTTAACTGCGGAGCGTGCTTCCGTACCCCAAGAGAACACTGTATCAGGGGATGAGGGAGGAGATAAGGAAGCCCGTCTCCAACCCCTCTGATAAATAAATAAATGTAGACATCTAACTTCTCAACCCAGATCAAGTCACCTTTATTTATATAGCGCTTTAAATAAAACAGATTGTGTCAAAGAAACTGAACAACATTAAATAGGAAAACAGTGTGTCAATAATGCAAAATGACAGTTAAAGGCAGTTCATCATTGAATTCAGTGATGTCATCATTCAGCTCAGTTCAGTTTAAATAGTATCTGTGCAATCATTTGCAATCAAGTCAATAATATTGCTGTAAATGAAGTGTCCCCAACTAAGCAAGCCAAAGGAGACAGCGGCAAGGAACCAAAACTCCATCGGTGACAGAATGGAGAAAAAACCTTGGGAGAAACCAGGCTTAGTCGGGGGGCCAGTTCTCCTCTGGCCAGACGAAACCAGCAGTTTAATTCCAGGCTGCAGCAAAGTCAGATTGTGCAGAGGACTCAACTGGTTCCTGTGATCTGGTCCTGGTGGTCGTCTGACACAAGGTCTTTACAGGGGACCTGGGGCTCATCTAGTTGTCCTGGTCTCCGCAGTCTTTCAGGGCTGTAGAGGTCCTTTCTAGGTGCTGATCCACCATCTGGTCTGGATACATACTGGATCCGGGTGACTGCATTGACCATCTGTCTGCCTCCCGAACAATGTTAGGTAGGTTTTTCCAGAGTTTAGGCACTAAATAGGAAAAGGATCTGCCGCCCGCAGTTGACTTTTATATTGTAGGTATTATCAATTTGCCAGAGTTTTGAGAACACAGCGGACGTGGAGGACTATAATGTAACAAGAGCTCGTTCAAATACTGTATGAGCTGGTCTCTGAGTCTGAGCTGGTCTCTGTCAGGCTGTGCTGGTCTCTATCAATCTGATCTGGTCTCTATCAGTCTGAGCCGGTCTCTGTCATTCTGAGCTGGTCTCTATCAGTCTGAGCTGGTCTCTGAGTCTGAGCTGGTCTCTGTTAGGCTGTGCTAGTCTCTATCAGTCTGAGCTCGTATCTATCATTCTGAGCTGGTCTCTGTCAGTCTGTGCTGGTCTCTATCAGTCTGAGCTGGTCTCTGAGTCTGAGCCTGTTGCTCAGTGGTCGTGTTCCTGTGGCTCAGTGGTAGAGCATTGTGTTAGCAGCGCAAAAGGTTGTGGGCTCGATTTCCAGGGAACACATGTTAGGTAAAAAAATGTTAGTCTGAATGCACTGTAAATTGCTTTGGATAAAAGCGTCTGCTAAATGCATAAATGTAAATGTAATGAGCCAGTCTCTGTCAGTCTGAGCCGGTCTCTGTCAGTCTGAGCCGGTCTCTGTCAGTCTGAGCTGGTCTCTGAGTCTGAGCCAGTCTCTGTCAGTCTGTGCTGGTCTCTATCAGTCAGAGCTGGTCTCTTTGTTTGAGCCGGTATCTGCTCTGAGCTGGTCTCTGAGTCTGAGTTGGTCTCTGACTCTGAGTCGGTCTCTGTCAGTCTCTGATGGTCTCTATCAGTCTGTGCTGGTCTCTGAGTCTGAGCCGGTCTCTATCAGTCTGAGCTGGTCTTTATCAGTCTATTCTGGTCTCTGAGTCTGAGCAGGTCTCTGTCAGTCTATGCTGGTCTCTGAATCTGAGCCGGTCTCTGAGTCTGAGCTGGTCCCTGATATTAAAACAATGGACGTCTACTGTATAAACCTGTGTGCGTGTGTGTGTGTGTGTGTGTGTGTGTGTGTGTGTGTGTGTGTGTGTGAAAAGTGTGTGTTGACAGCCTCCATGATGAGTTCCACACTCTGACCAGAAGAGTTCATCAGTTACAGCAGAACATCTACACAGATGATGAGCTCCTGACGCAGCTGCAGTCCTTCCTACAGGTGACCTCTTACCTGTGACCTGTCTGATTTTAAATGCAACGTTTCATATACAGTCCAGTCTCTGGAGCTCTGGAGGATCTGAGGATCAGTATTGATGAGGTTCAGTGGGAAGGAGACACTCTGATCGATTCGATGTTTAAATGCTCAGTTTAGACTAATTTATAATTAATTAACTTCTTTTGCTATATATGCTTATATATATATATATATATATATATATATATATATATATATATATACACATTGTTACATTACACATTTATAATTTTCATGTTTAAGGACCAAGTTTAAAGAACATATTAGAATAACCTCTAGATCCAGATGTGACCTTTGTCCCCTGTAGGGATCAGATACACTTGTACTTCCTCCAATACCCTCCCTCTCCATCACAAACATGACAGAGGAGCCAGAGATTCGGAAATCCAAAAAAACTCTTTCCACACAGGAATCGCAGAACAACGACCTTCAAACACAGGAAACCAAATGATGCAGATGATTGCAGAAAATGTTCGCCTGTCGCCCCCTGCTGGATGCCTAAGGAAGAGTAGCAGCTCTGCCTCTGAAAGCTCAGTGTTTACTCGCGGGTCTCCTGATAAAAATGTCAAACCCACATGGAGGTACAGACAAAGCTATGTTAGTACTCTTCAAAAGTTTGGGGGTTTTAAATGTTTTTGAAAGAGTCTCTTCTGGTCACAAAGGCTGCATTTATTTGATCAAAAATACAGTAAAAACAGTGAACAGTTTCAGTTACACTTTCAGTGGACACTTTCAATTAATGTTAATTTTTAAGCGTGGCAGTAGAATCAAAAGTACAGAGTTACATTTAATCGTTTAGCAGTTGTCTTCATCCAGAGCAACATTTTTTTGTAAGACAGGAACATGAGAAACTATACTAAAATAAAAATTAAACATGAATCATTTTTGTTGTTTATATACAGTAAATATAAGAATCAGAAACCTTTATTAAACCATTATTAGTGTTTATATTCACACGGATATTGTTTGTTGGTTTGATGTAGTTTTGTTGTGAAGTGTTGATGCTGTGAAGGACATTCGTGTCTCAGATGGAGGAGGCGTGAGCTTTGCAGACGTAGCGGTAGTGGCGAGAGCAGTGGTCGTCATTATAGCGTCCATCATGATGAAAGTGAGCGCAGTCTTCACCGCCTCCCAAACCGTGAGCCGTCCAGTCATCTGGCTGACCAGGCATCCATTCACTGTGCACACACACACACACACACACACACACACACACGTGATGAACGCTGGCGTGTGAACGAGGCTCCTGCCACTGGACACACACTCACCTCCTGATGATCGTATACGGCGTCCCATCCAGCCATTCCCACTCACCAGTGTGGCCGTCAGTCAAACCCAGCCAGTAGAACAGAGGCCTGGTCTTACTGACCACGAAACTCTGAACACACACAATTACTAAAGCACTGATTGAGTCTGAATAAACATGCTGCTTATAAAGAGAGTTTTAAAGTGTAGGAGATCATAAGAACGAGGGGAGAACAAGTGTTGTTGTGAGTATTATTTATTATAGTAGAGTAGTAATAGCAAGTTTTTTTTTAAAATAAATTAGACAAAAACAAATAGAATAGAATAGAATAGAATAGAATAGAATAGAATACAATAGGTAAGTGCTAGTATTAATTGGTATTGGTATGGTGGATGGTGGTATGATTTGTGTTTTTTGTCTTTTTTTTTTTGAAAATGGTTAAAGACTCAGCTGCTTGGATTGAGATAGGCAGGTCATTCCACCAGCTGAAAACAGTCCAAGAAATTGTGTTTAGTTGTGTGTTTGGTGATGGTTGGTTAGTTTTGATGGTTTAGTTGTTTTGATTTGTGTCTGTTGTTTTACTTTATTTCTGCGGGTTTACTTGTGTTGTTGATGCTGTTGATTTAGTTGTTTTCATTAATTTGTTTTGGTTAAGTGTGTTGGTTTAGCTTTGTTGGTTTATTCATGTTGGTTTAGTTGTGTTGGTTTGGTTCCTTTAGTGTATTTGTTTTTGATTAGTTGTGTTGATTTATTTGTCTTGGTTTGGTTTGTGTTAGTTTAAATGTTTTGATTTAGTTGTGTTGGTTTAGTTGTTCTGGTTAAGTTGTATTTTTAGTTGTGTAGAGTAGTTTTGTTGGTTTAGTTGTGTTGGTTTAGTTGTTCTGGTTAGGATGTGTTGGTTTTGTTGTGTTGATTAGTTCTGTTGGTTTAGTTGTGGTTAGGTTGTGCTGGTTTAGTTGTGTTGGCTTAGTTGTATTGAGTAATTCTATTTGGTTTATTTGTTCTGGTTGTGTTGGTTTAGTTGTATTGAGTAGTTCTGGGGTGTATTCCAGAAAGCAGGGTTAACTTACCGTGAACGAAACCCTGAACTCTCGGTTGATTAATCCCAAACCTTGCTAACTCGAGGTATGTGGTTCCAAAAACGCATCTGGGAGTAAGTTCATTCAACTCAGAGTATGTTCCTGGTTAAGACTCAAGACATTCTCAACAGAGCGACGAATCGACGAGTCACTATGGAAATGGACGCTAAGAAAAAGCACACCAAGCTGTTTCTTTCTTCTTCTTTTGTTCATTAGTTGTTTACATGCTTAGTGCATATCGCCACCTAATTGATGGCTGTGCAATCATTTATATTTTTTTTCCATTTAATCTTTAATCCTTAAGAATGTGAATTATATTGTTTTTTGTTTTATGCTAATTATATATTAAGTCATATCATTGAGATATGTATTCTGATTTAGAATATAGACATTATAGAAAATGCCGATCTATGTCGAGGTATGACATAATATAAAATGTAATAAATAAAATAAATAAATATAAGTTAAACATTTCTTAAGTTTAACATTATTTTATAATTTATACAGATAACTCTTATATATGCCAATAAAAGAAATAATCATATTAGAATAATAAATTACCTTATTTGTTACTTATATATATTAGCGCTTCCTCATTCTCAAATAGAAAATATAAATATATATATATATATATATATATATATATATATATATATATATATATATATATATATATATATATATATATAAAATAGGCTATATTACATATTGTAATATTATATAATGTTGTGCGCTATCTGTCACGCCCACTGAAGGCTTGCTGAAGTGAACTAACCCTGGAACATAACCTGCTCCGGAGCAGGTTAAGTTCAGAGAGGTAGTTGCTATGACTACTAACATATCCTTAAAGTTACCTCCGTTTTTGGAACCGAAAGTTGAGGTTATCCGCTTGCTTACTGTTAAACATACCCAGGTATGTCACATAACCTGCTTTCTGGAATACTCCCCTGTTGGTTTAATTGTTCTGGTTAAGTTGTGTTGGTTTAGTTGTGTTGAGTAGTTCCGTTGAGTAGTTCTGTTGGTTTAGTAGTGTTGAGTAGTACTGCTGGTTTAGTTGTTCTGGTTAAGTTGTGTTGAGTAGTTCTGTTGGTTTAGTTGTTCTGATTAAGTTGTATGTCTGGTGTTGTTGGTTAAGTTCTGTTGGTTTAGTTGTGTTGAGTAGTTGTGTTGGTTTAGTTGTTCTGGTTAAGTTATGTTGAGTAGTTCTCTTGGTTTAGTAGTTCTGATTAGTTGTCTGGTGCTGTTGGTTAAGTTGTGCTGTTTTCGTTGTGTTAGGTTTTGTTGTGTGGCTAAAGCTTTTGGTTAAGTTGTGCTGGTTTAGTTGTGTTGAGTAGTTCTATTAGTTTAGTTGTGTGGCTGGTGCTGTTGGTTATGATCTGTTGGTTTATTTGTGTTAGTTTAGTTGTTTTGGTTTAGTTGTACAGTACGGATCAGCTCTGACCTTCTCCTGTTTGCTTTTTAAGATGAGCAACTCTGATCTCTTCTTCTTACACTCGTCTCTGGCCGCGTCCCATGGCATCCCGTCATCAGAGAAGTAATAACAGTGTGAGGAAAAGAGCATCCATCCATCAGGACAGCACAGCTCCTGCGTGTCTGAACACACATACGTGTGTCACGCTCTGCACAAGACATGAGAACACACTAATACAGCATCACTTACTGTTGTTCCTTATCTTGTTAATCTGGCATTTCAGACCCGAAACTGTGTCATGGAGTGCCTGCGCTGAATCCGACACTAAACAAATATACATATATTAAGATCTGCAATGGATTTACATTCGTTTGTCTAGTTTGGTTTGTCTGCATGTGTATTTGTATGCTACTTACTATCATTAATCATGCTTTGCATCGTCTCTTGGTTAAACTCCAGATTGCTGATTTCCAAAAGCAGTTTATGTCCTGAACACACATCAATAAAAAAATATTTTACTTCTATATTTGTGGTAATAGTTGAAAAAAATCAGTGAAAAACTAATGTTGGTGGGATTTGATTTTTCTTTCATTTCCTAGTTGAATTACTAGTTAATAAATAAGAGCGATTGATTATGTCAGATGAAAAAGTCATTTAATTTGGATGAATGATGATGAAGGCTACATTACCGTGTTCCTCTAGGTCACGTGTTCTGGTTATGACACTCACGAGTGTTTGCGTCAGATTCTGCATGTTCATCTCTGTAGTTGAGAACTTCCTGTCAAACTTCACATCTAACAAAACAGAGTTACACTTATGAAACACTTTTTTTATTGATGGCTCCAGTTTAAACTTTGTAAAATGTATGAAAATATGCACTTCGTGTACATATTCCAAATTACTTTTTGGCCTTATTATGCTGCGTTCAAGTCAAGTTTGTATTTACAAGTTGGGAAGTAGTTACAATGCCGATGTACCTTTTCTACCAAAAAAAAAAAAAGTTTTAAGTAAAAAAAAAAGGGTTTAATCCTTGTGTCTGTTTAAGAAGTTACTTAGAAGTCCTTAGAGGACAAACATGTCCATGTAGAAAAAAAGGTCATAAAAATGTTATATGTTAATTTTTTCGCTTTCACAGATACAGTTTGTGTTTGTTTGTTTACCATAACTGGCAAAATTGTATTAATTTTCAGTATTTAACCCTTTAAATTAGTTTGTATTGTTGTGTATATATAAAAATTGTTGTTTATATAAAAACATCTATATATACAGTATGTATATATATATATATGCTCTCTTCCTTCTTCCCAGTGCAGTGGGTCCATGCTGTGCTCCTGTGGGGCTGGTCAGTCACACCCTGCTGTCTGTGGGAGAAATGAGAGGGCGAGTTAATGCTCAGTCTCATGGAGAAGTGTCTCAAAGGTGGCAGGGCTTGCGTGGCTTATGTAGCCGCAACCTGTTGAGCTGCAGCTGTGACCAATCAGCCTGTGATGAGGACGGGCAAGTGTTCCTCGACTTGTTTCCTGGTCCTGCTGATGATATGAGACAGTAGGGGAGAAATAGGGGGTGGGTGGGGAGTGACCCCTGACAGACCTGCGTAAGCTGCCCAGGTCCGAGAGAGGCCGTCAGTGCTGTCGTTCGTGGCTCCAGCCCGATGACGCACCACAAAGTGGAAGTCCTGGAGCGCGAGGAACCATCGGGCCACCATGGCATTGGTGCCCTTAATGTGAGCCATCCACTGAAGGGATGTGTGGTCAGTGACCAGGGTGATCTTCCAGCCAAGGAGGTAGTAACGCAGCTCCAGGACTGCCCACTTGATGGCCAGGGCCTCCTTTTCCACAGCCGCGTAGTTTCTCTCGGTCAGGGTCAGCTTCCTGCTAATATAAATGACAGGATGCTCCTACGTTCCTGGATCTGTGACAGGACGGCTCCCAGGCCCATGTCGGAGGCATCCTTCTGCAGCAGGAAGGGGCAGCTAAAGTCCGGGGCTCTGAGAACTGGCTCCGAGGTGAGGGCCCCCGTCACCCCCTGGAAGGCTTCTTCCGCTGCTTCTTCTGGTTAGATGCTATCTGCATTTCATTAGCTCTGAACTTGTACTCTGCATAATGACAATAAAGTTGAATCTAATCTAATCTAGGGGTAGAAAAAGATGTCTAAGGTTGCTGCAGGATGCGGGTCTGCATGGGAAGAGAGGAGAACACATCAGGGAACTGACCGACCAGGTGCTGCAGCTCCCTCTTCTGGGCAGCCGAGAGGTGGGGGTTGATGTCAACAACCACGGGATCAGTGATGGCTAGGGCTGCGAGCTGGTCTCTAGTCCCAACCCACTTCTTCAGAAGGTTGATGTGGTAGAGCTGCTTGGCTCTTCTCCTTACTGGATGACGCACACGGTAAGTCACCGGCCTAATCTTTTCCAGCACCTTATAGGGACCCTGCCAGGTGGCCAGGAACTTGCACGCAGCATTGGGGACTAGGACCATGACTCGGTCTCCGGGCTGGAACTCCCATGGTTGGGCTGCCCAGTTGTAGTGGCGTTGTTGAGCCTGCTGCATTTTACTTTAGTGTTCCCTGACTAATGGCATGACCCGTTCGATCCACTCATCTCAACATCTGCTTCAGAATCTGATTAAAGCGTTGGACCAGTCCGTTAGTCTGGGGATGGTAGACTGTGGTCCTCAACTGCTTCACCCACAACAGCCTTTTAGAGGTTAGCCATTAGCCAGGACAGAAAGGGGGTACCCTGATCAGTCAGGATCTCCACTGGGATGCCGACTCAGCTGGAGAGCAGGAAGAGTTCCAGGGCAATGGCTTTGGCGGTGGCTTTTTAGAGGGGAACTGCCTCTGGGTATTGTGTGACATAGTCGACAATCACCAGGATGTATGTTCATGTCTCCGGGCAGACTTAGGTAATGGCCCCACAAGGTCCATCCCGATGCGCTCGAAGGGTATCAGCGGACTGGCGGTAGGTGTCCTGGGTGACGTCACTTGGCAGGTCGGGCAGGCTTGGCAGAACCACTGGATGGTGTTCGTGGCCCCTAGATGCCCTGCCAAGAGATGTGAGTGGGCCAGCTCCAATACAGTCTCCGTCTTCGTGCGTGGCACCACCAACAATAATTTTTCCTCCCCCCTTCGCTGAGTGACACAATAGAACAGACCGCTTTGGACGACAAAATAAGGGAGAAGATGGGGCCAGGCTGAGCTTCCTTGCCTTCGATGACCCAGACCTGAGTCCAGCAATGCTTCAGCCTGTCGTCCTCGCATTGTTCCTTTCCGAATGAGCCCCCTCCTGTCACCTGTTGGAACACATCATAGAAAAAGTTAGGATTTTGGGAGGGGGACTCACCTTCTCTCCCACTGTCTGAGGACAGAAGAACGGGGCGTTGACGAGGTCCTTTCAGGGCCTCTGTCTTCGGCGGCCCCCTCTTGGGCTGGCAGACTGCGTAGCCGTGGCCAGCAGGCGGTCAAACCTGGGCCAGTCTCTCCCAATCAGCACAGGGACAGGAAGATCCTTCATCACCCCAACTTCCACAGGCCAGGCGCTGAGAGCAGCAGAAAGGGTCACTCTGCGAGCTGGAACTTGTGTATCTCTGTGGACATAGGTTATGGGGAGGAAGGTTTTATACTCCATACGTGGGGCGAGAATATGAGACCAGTACCAGAGTGACTGCACTGCCGGAGTCCAGGATGGCCAGGGTCAGCTTTCCATCTACTTTCACGTCCACTTCTGGAGCTCCAACTGGCAGGTCACGGTGCACAATCCAGCCTGCCAGCCAGGTCCTTGCGGGAAGCACAGGGGCCTCCATCGGCATGGGCTCACCCCACGGAGAGCCCTGCTCACTGGTCACTGGGTGCCTTCCGGCACGCATCGCTCCTGGATTACCCTCTGGGGAAACGGTGGTGCTCGCTCCCCTGCATCCCGATGTTGAGCCGTATCCGCCAGCTCGATAGCCTCCACAAGCTCCAAGGTGATGGTTGGGTTCCTCATTCCAACTGCCTGTCGGTGAGATCAGGGAAGGGCTCGGAGAAGACGGTCTATCACCAAGCGTTCCACCACCTGATCAGCCAATAAAGACCCCTCCAGCAGCCAGTGCTGCGCAAATCCTGACAGACAGTGCACCCTGTTTGTTTTCTTTATTTTATAAATGCACAAAGGTTTGTTGTTATTATGTGTGTATAAAAATAAAAGTAGACCCTTTACAGATTCGATTGATGTATTGCTCTTATCTGTACGATCAAAACTGAAACTGCAATTTGTTAATTTCGGTGTTATCAGAAGACGCCACAAAACGCGCATCCGCATTAGTCGACCACAGAGGGTTAATGTCTGCTTCTGAATGGAACTCGATGATAAGTTGTTTCAATTCCTGTCTCCTGACGATTGTTATAGACTCATAGCAGACTTTATTAATTATGTCCTCGACTTAAATGGCTCTGAGTTTCTTGTTGATGTCGAGGATAGTCATCTTGTTCTCATTCAGAAGCAAAGGGCATTTCAGCTCACCATCTACCAGCACCCTCCACATACCGTTCCAATGAGCCTGCCCCTCCGTTCCACCCACACTTCCCTGAGTTCTCCCAAGTTTCGCTTCCATCGTCAGTGGTCAGCTCCATGGTCAAGCAAGCCGGCCGCTCCACTCTCAAGCCCACAGTCATATTCAGTCCAAAACCCTATGATGACAGCAGCCATCTCCTTTACCTCAGCCCAAAAGAGGCGAATGAGGTGGAAAAGACTGTTGGCTCTTGTCCCTGACCAGAGTCGAAAGAGGGCTTCTGTTCCTGAATTCAGCCCAAAGAGGGCTTCTATTCCCGTGTCCAAACCAGAGAGGGCCTCTGTTCCCACGTCCAGCCCAGAGAGGGCTATGGTTTCCGCATCTGGCCCAGGGAGGGCCTCAGATCCCGAGTCTGGACTAGAGAGGGCTCCTGTTCCCACATCCGGCCCAGGGAGGGCCTCAGATCCCGAGTCTGGCCCAGAGAGGGCTCCTGTTCCCTGAGTTTGGCCCAGAGAGGGCTCCTGTTCTTGAGTATAGCCCAGAGTGGGCTTTGGATCCCGAGTGCAGCCCAAGGACGGCTTCAGTTCCCAAATGCAGCCCAGGGAAGGCTTCTGTTCCTGAGTGCAGCCCCGAGGGACTTCTGAGTCCAGCCCAGTCCTTGTGCCAACCCAGGGGGACCCAGAGATTCCCTCCCCAAGAGAAAATTTTTTTGAGGGGTGAGGGGGGCTATACAATACGTCTTCGGCTGTAGTGGCCGGGCCATCCAGCCATGGCCCCCTGAACTGCCCACTCCGCCATGGCCCCCTGAACTGCAAACTCCGCCATGGCCCCCTGAACTGCAAACTCCGCCATGGCCCCCTGAACTGCACGCTCTGGCATGGCCCCCTGAACTGCCTGCTCCGCCATGGTGTGTTTGATGTTTTGATGTGGAGTTATCTTCGGAATGGAAATATGGATAATATATTTGTAAACATATTTTTATCAATTATTTTATTACAGTAAACATACTGAGGTTGAGAAAAGTGGAGAAACAGACTCAATTGAGTCATTTAATGGCTCCAAATGATTCAAACTCAATTCACTAACAAAAAACATCAGAAAAGTCATTCATTTTCAATTTTGACATCACTTGCTATGATTTTAGAAAGCACATAGTTATGAGTGAAACTGAGGTTTTCGAAACTCTGAATCAATTAAACCATTGCCTCGCAAAATGATTCACTTTGAAGCTCTCCAATTGGATCATGTATCGTCCTTCAGATCGGGACTTCAAACTGCATATTGCAAATCATTTGAACTACAGTAGATGAGGATTCAGCACATCTATCGCTAATCATTTGATTCAGATTGGGACTTTGGAGCATGTATTGTAAATCATTTGATTTAGATTGGAACTGTAGCGGTTTTTGGCATGGGCGAACCGGGCGGCCACCTGGGGGTGGCATTTTTTCATGATACATGGTGGGCGGCAAGAGCAGTTTAAATAATTTTTTTTTTTTAATCCTCTGCACTGCCACCATGAAGTGGTTTTTCTAGTTATCTATCATTTCACTGGTGTGGGAAAGAATTGGCAAAATTGATGCTCCTGCTTGCTGAGAAGTGCCGTGAACAGAAGCTGTGTGAGAAGGGGAAAGGGGTAATTATTAAGTTATCCATTTCATGAAAGAAGGGCTAATGTTAATTGGTGGGTATAATTTTTAAGTTTGTTAGCCTTTTTGCTATGATGCTTGCTATACGTATACAACAATAATTCAGTTTTATCTCAACAAACACGAGATCTAATTTCACCATAATATTGTGCTTTGCAACAAAACTGTTACAAGTTCAAGCCCTTTAATTAGCCAACAGAATTTTCAAATCTGTGTAATTATAATTTAAATCAGACTACTTTTCAAATTGTATTTCATAAACCAACCTCTCAGACGTTATGTCAAAACATTATGGCGTTTCAAATCAAAAAATGACTTTGTTACAGAACAGGGCATTGATTTCATGCATGTCTACTGTAGAGGACTTCAGGACTTAAATCATGTTTATCAGGCATTTTGGGAGACACAACAAGTGAATATGGAAATAAATTATACATCAATATTCCTATGAAATATTAGATATTGTTATTATTAAAATGTTGCCAATTATTACTCCAAACCAATTATTACACTTCTTTTTCCATTAAATGTTGCTCCAAGAACACATTAGTATGGAAATTAGATACAGTGTATAGATACATTGCATTGAATGGGAATATTAATTTATAGCCATTTTACCCACATATTGCATGAAGTCAAATGGTGTATCAATTCATTACATTATTTCTTTCATGCCATAGTTGAGAATCAATCTTTATACAAATTTTGGTTAAAAAAAAAAATGAAAACCCAAAAAGTTATTGGTGATTGAAAAAAAAAAACCCATTGTTTTTGCCTAATTCTCTTAAGTGCCCTATTCTCTTAAGTGTGTTTTTCAAAAGTTCTAATGAAGGAATTGTGCAATTTAGAAATATAATTTTCTCTTCACATATGTTGTTATAATACAATATAAAGAAATTTGTGGGTTTTTTTTTAGGGGGGGGGGGGGGGGTCGGGGGGTCTCTCGCCCAGGGTGTAAATTCCGTGTAGAACCACCCACTGGATTGGAACCTTGAGCGGGTTCATGAATCATTTTGCAAATTGAAAGTTTGTGATATTTGTGCTCCAGAAATCCCAACCTGAAATATGTTGGTTTGTGAAGATTGTGACTTCAGGAGCAGGTTCGCAAATCTTTTGATTCAGATTGGAAACTTCAGCGTACGTTTAAGTGAATCATTTGCATTAGATCAGAACTTCAGAACGAGATTTGTGAAATCATTATTTAGATCATTTTGATTCAGCGGGACTTTGCAATTTTTTTTTTTTTTCTAATACTTTTCTTTCTTTTTTATTAAACTGGTGCAAATCATCAAACCAGGCAATTATTAAAAATAAAACAATTATTAAAAGTATACACAGATAGAATCCGGCTAAATAAAATTATCCATGGTTTGATTTTATTATAGAGTAAAGTGTGTAATTGAATTACCATTGCAACATATAACCCGGTTTTACTACAAATACCATGGTTAAACAGTGTAGCAAAATTATGGTTAAATTTGGGTTCCAGTTTGGGGGTTATGCCCCACTCAATGTCAAAATCAAGAAGTCGCCCTCTAGTTAACTTGTAACATAAGATCTTTCCGACAGACTTAAACCCATTCCCCTTCTGGACAATATAACAGTTATTTAGAAAAAGAATAAAGACAAATAGGATCATAACATGCTGGTATTATGCATATGCTGATGTTTCTCGGTCTTGGTTTTACTCACGGATCACATATACTGTGATGATCAGTCAGCAAGTAGAACCAGAAACGTGGTTACACCAGATCGCGGCAACACACCTGCCACCGCCAGCGACCCGACAGAGGGCGCCGCTACGATCATGCGCACAGACGAATTCTAACACCACACACCACACACACTTATTATGGGTTGAAACTTTTTTTTTTTAATGCTAGTATATTTATCAAGCAGGGATGGGCACCCGTGTGCGGAGGTGCACTTATGCATTGTTTATTTATTAGATGTGGTGAAATAAATATAATACAATTAAATAAAAATAACTTTTAAAAAACTATAAAAATAGTGATTCATATTTTATAGCAGTCCAATACATAGTATTGTAGCAACTTGTTTTTTTAGTAAAACTCATAAATTGCCTAGCCTACATTTATTCTTTCAGTTGCAAATGGAGGATCTTATGATAGTTTTTACAGTTTCAATACAAAAACCAGAGAGGGTTTTTGCATATTAACGAAGGGGTAGTTCACCTGAGAATGAACAATTCGGATACATCTTCATATACGTATAACCTCGAAGGGAGACATACCTAGGTGTATGTGACTAGCGTTCCCCCACGGTCAGCAGAAAGTGAGAAATAAGTGTTAATTTTTGGGATTGTTTCTCACCCCGCCCGCCACCCATTCCCTCGCACCCCCTAATCTCTGATATTTACTTTATGCGCGCAAAAGCACGCATGGATTCCTCTACAGGAGGCCTTTATTCAACCCCCGGAGGCAATCATCTCCTTGAGCCCTTGTGAGGGACCTTTTATTACAGATAATGCGTACTGTATTTCCGCGTCTTCTGAAGCAGTTGACAACAAACACCACTGTACCCCCCACTTGAAAGCTCATTGTGTGGAAGAGCTAAGGGACAATTTTTAATATACACGTCATATGGATTATTCTGAAAGCGAAAGTACGCTTTAGTCGCACACACACCTAGGATGCTTCATAAGGGTGAGATAGAAGATGTGGACGGTAACAATTTTTCAATGTCTCGAGTGAACTAGCCTTTAAGTGCTGCTCGTATGTACCGATTGACGCAGTGGGTGAACGCTAGGTATTGCAGTCCAAATTCACAAAATATTGGAGAGGGTTTTTTCACTACCGGACCCATCCTCCTTAGAGCTTGGAAGCACACCACAGGTGCCCAGATGACCGACACAGTAGCAGAACCAGGAACGAGCGCACTTGGCTGATGAATGGAAATGAAAACTAGTAACGTTTTCCACCAACTGGCAACCCGGGATACTAAAAATACAATTCTAGGATTGACAAAAATAAGGCCCCAGTGGTAGCGGGTTCTACCAAAACCACATTAACAGAGATCAGTGACAGCTTCTCGGCCCGGGAACGCACATTTTCAAAGCAGAATAAACTGACTGTTACAGGACTGAACAATGATTCAATGAGGTAGGTCATTTATGTTGGCAACACCGGCTCCGGATTGATTAAAAAGAAAAAAACTATTCCAAGCGAAATTCATTTTCGAGATTTCAGCAGATTACTATGTGATGATTTTTAAAAAGCGCGTACGTGATGGGAGAAGATAACAAAAGCTTTCGTCGGAAACTTCAAATCAGTTAAACACCATTGCATCGCCAAAAAGGATACCTACTGATTTGAGGCCCTCCATAGCTCGGACTGATGTGTCTGGCTGAATCCATATGCCTTCAGACTTCAGAAGCGTGTATGCACAAAATCACTTGATTCATATCTGAACCTCGGAGCGGGTTCGCAAATCATTTCACGAATGAAAGATTTGTGATATGCAAATCATTATTCAGATCAGGACAGCTTCGGAGTAAGACTCACAAAAGCGTTTGATCACGCGAAATTGACGGACTTCAAGCACTGCTGAGGGGTGTAGTTGGAATATATTTCATATGATTTCTTGTTTTTTACTTTGTGTGTTGTATTCATCTAACTGAGAAAACTATGCCTGCAGACACTAGCTGCTTGGTGACAGATCTTTTGGACAAGTCGTGAGAACTGCAGAGGAGTTATCTCTTTTGCTATTGGAGCAGAATGTGAAACGCAATTATTATATTTGATGTTTAGGCCTACATTTCTGTTCACCCCCAAAATATGTAATAAATACATATTAAAGTGAAGTGTGAACTTACAAGGAAAATACGTTTGCGGTCTCCTTCTACTATTTAATTCAGTACATCTTTGTAATTATGTGTGAAACACAACAATTTCATTTTGTGTCACTCAATATATATGACAGCCTACATTTTAGTGTTTTTTTTTTTTTTTTTACAATTTTTACAATTTTTATTTTAATGAATAATATTCTAAAACTGATATTTTATGAAGGAAAATGTGAGTGATGTTTGTCTGTGCAGAGCTGAAGTGATCTTGTTGCCAGGGTGTTGATGTTTGGTTGCTAAGATATTACAAGTGGAATGTTTCACTTGTTGCTGTGCGATTCTGAGTGGTTGCTAGGATGTTGCTAGGGGGAGAACTCAGTGTGTGTGTGTGTGTGTGTGTGTGTATGTGTGTGTGTGTGTGTGTGTCAAAGGAGGTTTGTGTGTGTGTGTGCTGAATAGAAGCTACAGGTCAGTCTCCAATGAGCAGATGGAATGCTGGGGGGATGCAGAGCAACACACACACACACATGTGTGTTTCTGGCTCTCTCTCTGGAGTGCTTCATTGACTTCCATGTGTTTTCTACTGAACTAATGATGCTTTCTATCTCCTATCCCACACAACCAAACCGTTCTGTATTTTCCCATATGAGATTAACTTACATGTTTTTGTTCTCTCTCACACCTTCTCTCAGAACTCGGTATCATCACTAGGCTCTGGATTGCTGCAAACTCGTCTGTATATTCGTTTGAGCTGGGCTCCCGGATCGTGCACGGCCCTCTTGATGACTGAGTATGGACCTGCAAACACACACGTTCAGGAATGTCACATCAATCATTCGTTCCCTCATTTCACTGCAGGGGAATGATGTCACAGCACAGACGACCTCATCATGTTGAGATAAAGGTATGAAAAAATGGCCCTTCAGTTTGGTTTCCAGACCAATGAAACACTGATGCATGACTGGACAGCAGGGCTGACGTCCCGGCTCAACCAATCACCAGGCGAGTCAAGAGCTCAGGCTGAGGTGTTCAGGAGGGCTTCTATTGGTCGAGATGCTTTTGCACGATGCGAATTCAACAACCCTGAACTTTGATTCTGCAGCAGAAGGCGAAGCTTCTTCACATGACCACTAGTTAGTTAAGCAACGTTTACCTCTATCTGTTTTAATGATGACAAGAATTCAAGAGTATTGAAACTCCTACGCAAGTGCTTATTTACCAACCAGTAACTCCAGAAAGAGAGTTTGAAAAGCTTTTTTAAAACAGAGAAAAAATTTAAAAGATAATTTGGACATTTAGCTCCGCTTTAGATATTAAAAATGATTTAGACTTTGAGAGAAACTGGCAGAAATAAATAAATAAAAGTCCCTGTTATTTTTTCCACAGTTTGAAATATTAAAGAACATTTACAGCTTTTGATTCTGTAGTTTCATGTTTCATACACATTTCTACACGAGAAAACCGAAACACTTGAAAACATATAATGTGAAACATCAACAGCTTTAGTAACAATTAAAAAAGTAACTCTATAAACAACTAAAAGCCAGAAATATAAGGGAACTGACGACCCGTGGTTCTGAACCTATTTCTCACTCGAGCTTCTGGTTGTTAACTCAGATGCATCTATGATATATAAGCTAAACCCAATCTAGAATAGTTCCAGACTGTCAGTCCCGTCTGTCCACGAAATCAGATTATTGCTACAGTAGTAATAATTCACAAGATACTTTGGATTTATTTCAGGGAAACTTAATATATATTTTTTTCTCACTTACCTCCTGCGTGAGAAATGAATCCTGCTGTGTGAGTGTGTGTGTTTTTTTGTTTTTTTTTTGTTTTTTTGTTTGTGTTTGTGTTTGATTTGAGGTTTTTTTTGAATTGAAGAATATTTACTTTGTGTGCAGTAAACATGAGCTGATGGTATCTGTGCTGTTGTGCGTGCATGCGTTGTGTGTGTGTGTGTGTGTGTGTGTGTGTGTGTGTGTGTGTGTGTGTTTAGTTGTGTGTGTGTTTCATGTGTTCAGCGTGAAACTCATGATTCCAACCATTTTATGTTTCTCTTTATTGTATGCCAGAACATGATAATGAGAGTCCAGACAGCTGGCGCGCTAAAAAGAACATCACAAAAGAATCCACAAGTAATCCACCAGCACTCAAGTGCACACGCATCAGTGAACATCTGGAGAAGACAAAAGATGAAACACATCCAGCATTAAGAGCGCTTTTAACTCAAATACATAGAGGTCTATAATCCCATAATAACACTTCCTCCAGTGAAAAAGTGCATCTCTTGTTGTCTCTCACATCAGAATCTAGACACATATTTGTTTAGGAGCTGTTTAAACGCTGCTTGATCTGTGCTGATTTCTATACTGATTCGGCCACCAGAATCACTTTGTTCACTGGAGGAAGTGTTATTATGGATTATAGACTCATGTATTTGAGTTAAAAGCGTCGTGCCCAATGCTGGATTTGTTTTGTACGCTTTTATCTTCTCAGATGTTAAGTAGATCCACACCGCTCCAGTCCATCAGTTCACATATTTTTAAAAAGTAAAATAAAATACAAGAACAAATCAGTCAAAGAAAGACACATATTTATTAATGTTTAGCAGTGTAAAAAACACTATATTGATATAGGATTAACATATATAGGTCATTTTTTAGAAAGCGTTATGTACACACACCCCTTTAGTGATTCCTAAAACGTGGCACTCCTCCCTCAATCGCACTCTTTCTGTAGCCGAAAGGTTTTAAATTTGGAGGAAATTGCGTTCCATTTGTCTGACTTTGATTGGGCGAACACTGTCGCGTTCTCTCTTGCTATTAGCTGGATTCCTGTCATTCATCTTGTGCTCCGTGGTTCATTGGCTGTCCAGGCGGAAGCGAGAACGTGTTTTATTCAAGTAGACGCACAAAAGATTCCTGCCCTGAGATACCGCGAACTTCGGAGAGAGTTTTCTGCGCTGGAGCGACGCGACAAACGAAGCCGAACCGAAGCCGGTAGCGCGATGACCACAACGCACTGGTCTGCCCCTGATTTACAGGCGTCGTTTCAGCTCTGCCGATACGAGGCGAGGTCCAGGAAACCCAAGTAAGAACGATATAAACCGTTTTCTGTCAGTCTTGCGTTAACTATCCCATGCAGATCTGAATCTAATGTAACCGCGCACGAGCGGATCGAATCCTAATCTCAGCGCAAACAAACAAAACCAGATCTGGGCACAATAGTTGATCATCATGCGCAAAAAACCCAGCCGCTGTTTAAGGTAGCTGATAAATCGATATTAGCTTGGCTGTGTCATCAAAGGAAATCATCAAAAAAACAGTTAGAATAAGATTCATGTTACTTCGATTCAGTACCGTTCCTGTAGAACGTGAGGCGCTACGACCCAGAAACTGTGTTTAGATGGTAAGCCTGTAAAAGAGAGGAGCTCAATATTTTTGAAAAGCAGAAGCAGAGCTGTATGCAAGTGTGAAAATGGCTGCAGAAAAAGAGAGAAGAAGGTCGTGTGGAAGCTTCTGGGGATCTCACCGTAATGTGACCGGAACCACAGAACAATATTTTGCCGATTCTCATGTTTTTTTTTATGGTTTAAGAGTGTTTTTTGAGTTAGTTATCTTTATTCTGACTCAGGCAGGCGCTGTCGGATTGTGACAATTGCTATGCAAATACCATAATGTCGGCGGATTTAATTAAGAAAACAATGTGGTTATTAAACGGCCCGGTGGACTTGTGTTGGCCACTTTGAGATGTTCAGCGTATTGGATGGGACTCGTGTTTAACTGATTTGTAATGCCTTACAGAAAGCAAACGATCAGTTCCCCGTGATAAATATGAAGCTTGTTTATCCCAGGTCTTCCTTGCAGCGTTATGAGCATGTATTTGTAAAATAAGTGGGAATTTGGGTATTCCCATTTCTCATCATTATTGGAATAAAAACCCGGGTTTAACTAATGTGTTTGAGCGTTATGGGTTCCACGCGAATTCAGCATAAAATATACACTGTGAAAACCCCTAAGATATTTGTGTAAACTACTGAAAACCTCTGTCGTCAGGGAGCCTAGAAAATACAAAAAAAAAAATGAAAATGAGAGAGAAATGTAGTACTTCCCATCTATTTTATTGTTATTTCTGTATGTGTTAGACGATCACACATTTTGGTCAAAATTAACACGACCACACTAATTTAAAAATTTATATTTGTAATGACAATTTTTCACTCTAAAAGTAGTGATTAACTAACCTAAGTACGAATGCCATCTGGCTTCTATCTGTAGTTAGTGTAAAGTAGTATCCATTGCGTTTGTGTCTTTCCTCAAACTTTTGTGAGGGTTAATAAAAAGTGTTTTCTCGTTCCTTCTTTTCAGCGTGCGACAGACTAGGAACTAAAAAAACAAAGCTTCTTTGACAGATGCTTACGACTGTGAAGCACAAATAGATGAAGAAACTTTGTATTTCTCCAAATAAATAAATAAATATTCCTAAGCCTAAAAGAAAAATATCCTGCAAAAATCCACAAGTGAGAGACAAACATAGTCTACTCTTTCACTGTAGAATAGAGACGTTATAAATATATCCAGCTCTGATTGGTAGCTGTGATGTTTTAAAGCACAATCCGTCTTGTTCAGGTGAGCTGCTGGTGATCACCGCCGCCACGGAAGTGACCGATGGTGTACCTGCGGTTCATGCGCACCCATCCGGACAGGTTCAACTTACACCGTCCAGGTACGCGCACCTCATTTCCCTCCCAAGCTGAGGTTTCTGTAGTAAACATGACATGCACTGCATCAGCTATATGTGTGCTCGATTATGTGTTCGTGGGTTTGTGTAGGTTCTGGGTCTGGGTGAGGAGTGGAAGGGTGGAGATGTGGCCCGGACCGTGGGCGGAGGTCAGAAAGGTTAGATGGCTGAAGAAAAGAACTAGAGAAACACAAGGACAAACAAAACACTGCCATCATGTTAAGTAGACAGGTGAGAACACAAAGCCACCTCTGATTTCTCTTTAACGTTGCTTAATAATAGTTTCTTTATATATGTAACTTAGATTTCTTAGCCCTAGTGAGTGTGAGGTTTCATTTGTGCCAAAAAAAACAGTCCACTGCTTTGTAATGTATACGTTAGTTCATGTCAGCAGGTATTGTGTAAGATGTTCTTTATGATGTATCAATCCTGTTACAAACAAACACAACCTTATAATATAAAAAACAACTAGATTGTATTTTTAGTTGGAGCACCTGAAATTAAGAGAATCAAACCGAGACAAAAATAAACTGAAGTATAACAACAAAAACAAACTTAAACCCTACGCCAAATTTTAACACTAAAATTGAGAAATGACGCCCCCCCCCACGCCACCCCCAATAAAAAAAAATCTAAGTTCTTATTACAAGCTATATTAGTTATGTTTTCCTTATTTTAAAACTTATTTATTTTAATAGTTTTGTAATTTATCAATTAGGTAATTAGCACTGAAAATAACATCAGAACCAAATAGACTAAACACCCCACGCAGCCCAAAATAAAAATTATAAAAGTGACAAATTCACTCCAACCATATTACTTAAAGCTTTCTCTGAAACTGAGCACGGCAAACAGAGAAAATATGAAAATTTTTAATCTTAAATCAAAATATTTAAAAAAACTTAAATACTATATCTATAAACACGTATAATGGCAAAATAAAGGAACTATACAGAAAATGAGGCACATTCAGTTTCTAATATCAAATAAACAACGAATAACAACAAACAGAAGCTGTGTGTTTATTGTTTTTATTAGAACAAAGGAAAAGACATTAGTTGTAAATCTTTGTGATCAAGAAAAGAAAATGAACAGTGCCAGAGAGAAAAAAAATATCGTCTTTAAAACATCGCGCCAATCAGGATTTAAAATAATGTTTTCTTAAGTGAATAAAAGAAGATGCTGTTCCTTTTAAGAAAACACTGTTCCTTGCTAAAATACACCAATTAATCATGGTTTTTTTTTTTGCAAAAAAGAACTTTGTAAAAAGTTTGTAAAGAGAGCCGAAATCATAGTAAGAGCGACATTAACAAACAACATACACATCAAGGACTGTACACATATAAAGTACAAAGCAGGGGACTGGAGTCCCTATACAGTGTTTCTGTGATGTTGACATGATGTGTGTGTGTGTGTGTGTGTGTGTGTGTGTGTGTGTGTAGTTATGATGTGATTTTAGCCAGCGGTCCAGAGGAGCTGCTCAAGAAGTTCTCTCTGTTTCTCTCATGCGTGTGGTTTTTCTCTGCGAGGGGCTTCTGCTGGCGGACCAGAGACTGGCATCAAATACCCAGTGGTGCATCACGGCCAAAGGCGCTACCTCAACTCTGGAGGTGTGTGTGTGTGTGTGTGTGTGTGTGTGTGTGCAGTGAGACCCACAGCCATGACAGCTGGCGTCCAGGTCATTCTTTGTGTGTGTGTAGGTTTCGCCGGCTTCGCTCCAGGAGGTTTATGCCATAGTGAAGCAGTGGAAATACAAGGACGATCGATGGCGACCAGCTGTTCTACACCCGCATCTACCTGGATAAAGAGCAGGAGGGGGTGTGTGTGTTTGTGGAGTTATTAACACACAATGAAGCACTGAGGTCATCTTTACTGTGCCTTTATGCAGCAGCAAGCGCAGTTACAGTATTATCCTTAAATTAAAGCTGTTAAAATGTTTTAATTGTTAGTGATATATAGATGAAGAAGAAAAAACTTAAATGATAAAATACAAAAAAATGAACTAAAACTAAAAGATGAAACATAAAAAATATAAATATAAAACTTAAAAAAAAAAAAAAATATATATATATATATACATATATATATATATATATATATATATATATTCAAAAATTAAACCAAAGTAAAATGAAAGCTAAAAAATATTAAAAATTAAAACTGAGAAATAAATCTAATAAATAAATAAATCTAAATGGTAATATTAAAAGCCCTAAAAAATATATAAACCAACAATTATTAATATTATATTAATTTCAACAGTTACTTATTTAAAATCATCATCAAAAAAAAAAAAAAACGCTTTGCAGAGTTAGTATAACCTTCCAGAGTTGTTTAAGAACAAAGAGACTGTCATCATAATATCTTAAAAAAAATTTAATATTTAAAAATTTGATTATCTGGGTTTATGAACATCTAAGAAATTATCTTAACTTTATTAAAAAATATCTATATTTTTGTCATTTTTTCATGAATGCGTGTATTATATATATATAGCTTTTCATGCTAAATGCAGTTTCTCTTTTCCAGAGGAAGTTCAACATCACACTGGACCACAAATCCCACATTTTTCAGAATCTCAATGGAGCCATAGGTACACACACACACACACACACACACACACACACACCTGATGTAATTCTGCCTGTGTTCTTGTGATTTTGTCTGATGGATGTGTGTGTTTTTCCAGAGGGAAGTGGTCCTGAAGTTTGAGAAATCAGAGTCAGAGCTTCGGAACGTGGCCTATGACACACTTCCTGTCGCGTTATCCATGGCAACGTCTCCGACTAAGATGCTTATAAACATTCTGCACAGTAATTCGCTCTGTTAGCGCTGCGCCATCATGTAATGTACAGACATTCACATCAGACCTAAGCGTAAGGGCTAGAACGCCAACGGTACATATATGCCTAGAAACCAATGAAAAGATAAAAAAAATACATATAATTTAATTATAATGGTAAAAAGAAAATTGAGTTGTATTTATTCAGCACCTGTAATTCACTTAACATTGATTCAAAACAAGTGACCACGTGCATAAAAGACGAATGTTACAAAGTACGATTTACTCATTGCACATCAAAATGCTGTTCTGTTTGAACTTATCGCTATTCGATCTAATGGGAATCCTGAACATACAATGCATCAATGTTTCCCCAAAAAAAAAGATAAGTATAAATATTTTAAAGAAATAAAATTAAAACTATATTTATATAAAATATGAATAATGGACTTCAGGCGAATCGCCTCAGATAATCAGAGAACGTTTGTTGAATTGTGAGTTGTGGGGGCGGGGACTAAACTATGTTATTATCTGAACAATGACAGTCTTCAAGAACCTGTTTGAAAAAGATTCCTTGTGTGGGCAGTGTTGCTGCATTGTGTGTGTGTGTTGTCGTGTGTAGCTCCAGATGAATTATCTGGGTAACTAAGTGCCGACGGCGTGGAAGTACACAACACGGATGGGGGCTCTGCGACGATGATTTGCTGTACCTGGCCCGGTCTGTCTGTGAGTGGCTGAACAAAAACACAGTCTGGCAGCTCTGCGTTGTGTGCTTTAAGGAGAATGAGCTTGTATGTTTTGTATTGTGTTTGTGCAGGACGAGGGAGATGCCTCTGGTGCATCTCGCTGTGTTCATCGAGCATGCCAACGCCGTTTTCTGTAAAGGTATTTCTGGAGAGGCTCGTAACTTTGAGATACCTAAACACACGACTTGCGACTCTTCATACACACTAACAACGTACCGTACACTATGACAGCATAATTTTACATTATTAAATAAATTTGTCAAACTAGGATACTCATAAGTACAATAATTACACCATCATTTCATCCATAAGAACGCAAGTTAGCACACGCGACGGAGACTGACCAATAATATTGCGCTGTAAATAAACGATATCAATACAGTTCATTTCCCGTGTTTATGTGCCAGTTAACGCAATACTTTGTATGAACTCAAAGTACAACAACATACATAGTTTTGAATTAAGTAAATAAAATGTATGGAATTGTTATATTCAATTTTCACACACAACGATGTTATGCATGGTACACATTTTTTTAAATTAATCTATTATTGTATTTCATTTTCGAGAGACCATGTGCACAATAAAACAACAATGTACATTTTTTAAATTGGTCAAGTAATTATAAATGTTTGAATTTTCATACATAACAAATGCAAGTACACACTAGAGATCGACCGATATTGATGTTTAATAACCGATATCAATAGAGATTATTTGCTTGTTTGTACCCCAGGTAGTTGATGTTTTTAGAACTTTCGAGACAATATGTGCGTTTTAGTTGTAATCAAATTATTACGTATTTTATTTCATTTCATACATAACAAATGCAAATTACACACTAGAATCACGACCGATATCGATCTTTAATAACGTTATCAATGCAAGATTGTTTGCATGTTTATCACCCAGGTAATCGTGTCGATTACAAAATTATATTTAATATATTTAGTATGTACTTTGTTCTAGACACGAGTGAAAATAACATTACTAAAATTAACAAACTGTTTTAATATATAAAACTTTCATTTATCCCTAATTTGATCATATCAAAATTAAGAAAAATTAAAAAATAAAAGTTTTTAAAAAAGGGGTTATCTTTCATGTTAAAATGTAAAATATTGAATGTCATCTTCCCTAATAAAGCTTCAGTGAAAATGTTGCGTGTCTTTAATATCAATAAATTTGTAATTAAGTCGATCTTACTAAAAGCAATATCCAGTTGTTGAAGATAATTGCGCAATATAATAAGGCACGCACACGAAGGGTTTCAAACTGATAAGATTTGATAGCTCACATACACTCTTATGCGGCAAAGACACCACACTCTTATGCTTTCACTTCATACCGTCCACGCATGAACTATTGAAAAAAGCAAGTCCACATGTTCACACAAACTAACTGTGTGTCTGCTGATGCCGGAGTTGTGTCTCCACGTAGCAGCTACGTGGAGCAGTTCTGAATGGCGTCATAGATGCTCTTCCCTGGGGCGAGAAAATTGCGGACCAGATGAAAACTATAAACAAGACAAGGCCAGAAACATGGCCAGTGTAAATAGCTTGGCACCTGATGATTCGGTGTTACACTTTGGAATGAGCGCTGATCTTTCCCATGAGTCCACATTGACTTGTGTGTTGGTGTTTCAGCAGAGCGCGTATGGAGAGGACGGACTCCTGGCGATTATTTCTTCAGCATACGACTCTAGATGTTGCTCCTGATAAATCCAGACATGTGTCGCAGATTCTTATTGGAAGAACAACAAAGTGAGGGGTGAACATGAAAGGACAGTGCCACATTATAAATCCACTTATTTCTACAATATCTTGTTGCACATCTGCTGAAAACTATCATCTTTTAAAATCTGAGTAAACTCAAGGGTCTTACTACAGCCCTAAAATAAATGGTTTGTACTATATTTTATAGTAAACTGTACATTGTACAATAAATTAGAAATTATTAAACATCCATGTTTTAATTTATGAAAACAAACAAGTTGTATATAAAAAACCTGTAGTGTGCTGCAATTTTATGAGCACAGAATTTATTATTTTATTAGACAAATTTAAATTAAATTCTTTGTTCTAGAGGAATTTTCATATGATTACATTTTGAAAAAGGCATGCAGTTGTTAAAGGTTAGCCACAGTGTGTGTATGATAATTTTTGTATTAAATTGTAAAACACAATCCAGAAAATTTCAAACAGACAGCACAGAATTTGGGGAAAAAAATAAAACTTTCATACTATTACAATGTAACAGTTTTATACAATTTCTAATTGTTGCAGATTTAATGATGCATTTAAAAAAATAAAAAGAAAACAGAATTTTAGGAAGTTATACAAGATCATAGTGGCCTTACTGTTTGTTACATTTAATCTTAATTATTACATTGTATAAGTTTTACAACACTCAGTCGATGGCTAAAATTTAATGAATTTTTAAAACCTGAAAAAAAAGAAATACATTTTTTTTTAAATGAATGGAAAACACAGAATTTAGAAAAAAATTTTTAAATCCTGAAAAAAAAGAAATACATTTTTTCTTTTCATATTATTGGTTACATTTTTAACTAAAATTAGAACTGTTTATTTTGCATTGGTAAAATTTATAATAAAACCTTTACAATAACAGAAAACAAAAAATCAAAACAAGAAAAAAATGAATTTAGGAAAAAAGCGATTAATGGATTTTGAGTTGGAAAAAAACAGATTTCATATTGCCATTATGTTAAACATGTCAAGGTAAAAAATTCTGAAATTGATAAACTTCATTTCATCAGCTAAAAAACTGATTGCAACTTTTAACATGCGAAGTCAATAAATTTTTAAACAGGACAACACAGAATTTTATAGGAAAAAAAAATTAATAAAATGAAAGAGGGGACATTTGGAAGTTTTTTCCCCCATGGCGCTAGTCATTATTTCAGGAGTCAAACTGGATTTAAACAGGAGTATCTGCTGCTGTCTTATGATGAACACTCCTGATGTTCTCCGTCTGTCTGATGTTGGCAGGAGTGTGATCGCGCCCATGCTGTCTCGACACGGCAAGCATCTGCTGGTCCAACTTCTGGGGCGCTACTGAGGTCCGGAGGGCTTTTACTCTCGCGCTGAGGACTACATCGACATCGTCCAGAGCAAGAGAGTGTGAGTATCATTCATGTGTTGTGTGTGTGTGTGTGTGTGTGTGTGTGTGTGTGTGTGTGTATCAGTACAGCAGCCTGACGTCTCCTCCTGTCCTCCAGCGGTGTGTGGAACGTTCCCTACATCACTCAGGTCTATCTGATCCGCGGAGAGACTCTGCGCTCGCGTCTGTTCCGCCGTCTCTCTCTACCAGCAGGAGGGCATGGATCCAGACATGAGCTTCTGCAAGAGCGTCCGCGAGCAGGTGAGATAACGTCTGTTTCTGTGTCAAATCAAAGGTGCATTTTTTTGCACACAATCCATTTTATCCTCAAAAAATTAATCCCCTTTCCGAAGCTCGAAATACAGATAATGTTACCGTACTGACCTCAGATGACTAATTGTTATCCAGATACACAGATTAGCCTCATCATATGGAGTCAGTGGCTGGTGTGTTTCCTCCTGCAGGGCATCTTCATGTTCGTGTCCAACAGGGATGAGTTCGGCCGTCTGGTGTCCTCCACCAACTACAACATCAGCCGTCTGCATCCGGACATGTGGCAGATATTCGACAACCCAGTGGTGAGAGCTTCACACGTGAAACACACGAGTGCAGAGACACACACATGAGCACAGACTAACCCTGAGTGTGTGTGTGTGTGTGTGTGTGTGTGTGATCTCAGGACTGGAGAGAGAAATACGTCCATGAGAACTACTCCAAGATTTTTGATGACGATGAGAACGTTGTTTAGCAGGTGAGACTGAAGATCTGATGTGTTTAAATGATCACACTCTGCTGTTTCACACTCAATCTCCTCGTGTCTTCTGTCTCTGAGTGATAGTTTAGAGCTGCAGTCAGAGCTCTTTTAGTGTAATCAGCTTCAGCTGCTGCTTCTGGTGTCAGATCTCGAGTGATTTTGATCAAGTAAAGGTCAGAATAACTGCAGTAATATCTCCAGATGAACTCTTACTGGACTGAAGCAGCTCAGCTTTACATTGATTCTCCCATCAATCATGTTTTTAGAGTCTCAAATATTGATCCTCAGGATCTTTTGAGGAGCGTTTGTCTCCAGAAGCTTTACTTTCACTGTTCCTCAGATGATCTTCACAAGCCTCCAGAACATCTCACATCTTCTGAGGAGCCTTTATTTCTTCATCTCTCAATCACTGCATTATATGTTTGGATCATTTACATCTCATCTCACTGAGACACATTACTGCAGTTATAGAGCTCAGACTCATATTCGGATCAGTCTTATTCAGGTCTCTGAAACTGTTTTTTTTCCTATTTTTTTAACTATTTTATTATATATAAGAGTGTTTTGTTTGAGATTTTAAATATAAAACATTTTCGAAATTTTTTTTTTTGATTTTTTTTAGTTTTATGTGTGTGTGTGTGTGTGTGTGTGTGTGTGTGTTTCAGCCCTGTCCAGACGTCTACTGGTTTCCAGCGTTCTCTGACAGAATGTGTGATGAGCTTGTGGAGACCATGGAGGACTTCGGTGGATGGTCTGGAGGAAAACACAACGTCAGTGACCTCAGCGCGCGCGCGCGTGTGTGTGTGTGTGTGTGTGTGTGTGTGTGTGTGTGTGTGTGTGTGTGTAAGTCAGCAGCTCATGTGTGTGTCTCTCTCAGGATGAACGGTTATCTGGAGGTTATGAGAACGTTCCTACAGTCGATATTCACATGAATCAGATCCAGTTTGAGAAAGAGTGGCTGAAGTTCCTCATAAGACTACATCGCTCCTGTGACGGAGAAACTCTACCCTGGATACTATCCGAGGGTGAGACCACACTCCGTTAATGTTTAATGTCCGTCACTGCTCATGTTTATTTTTACTGTAAATTTACTCTACTGGTAAAAACTGTGGACTTTTTTGTGTTCAGTTTCTGAATGAAGTCTCTTCTGCTCAGCAAAGCTGTATTTATTTAATCAAAAATACTGGAAAAAATGAGAAATATTATTACAGTTTAATCTAGCTGTTTTCTCTGTGAATCTCTGTTAAAGTGTAATGTATTTCTGTGATGTGCAGCTGTATTTTCAGCATCATTACTCCAGTCTTCAGTGTCACATGATCTTCAGAAATCATTCTAATATGATGATCTGCTGCTCAAGAAACATTTCTGATTATTATCAATTTCACTTTTTGTAGTAAATTATATGTAACCTTTCAAAATATGTTTTAAAAGATTAAACTGATCAAAAGTAGATTTCTGTTTTAAATAAATGCTGTTCTTCTGAACTTTCTATCCATCTGTGAATCCTGAAAAATAAAATGCATCACAGTTTCCACAAAAATATTGTGCAGCACAACTGTGTTCAACATTGATAATAATCAGAAATGTTTCTCGAGCAGCAAATCATCATATTAGAATGATTTCTGAAGATCACGTGACACTGAAGACTGGAGTAATGATGCTGAAAATACAGCTGCGCATCACAGAAATAAATTACACTTTAACAGAGATTCACATAGAAAACAGCTGTTTTACATTAGAATAATATTTCACATTTTGGGTTAAATGAATGCCTTGGTGAGCAGAAGAGACTCCTTCAAAAATATAAAATCCTATCAATCCCAAACTATTGAACACACTGAACTATTGTGTGTGTGTGTGTTACAGGCTCAGGCTGTGATGAATTTTGTGGTTCGTTATCGTCCTGATGAGCAGCCATCGCTCCGTCCGCATCATGATTCCTCCACGTTCACCCATCAAACATCGCGGGCTCAACAGAAAAAAAACATTGATTATGAGGGTAAACAGACTTCCATTGTGTTATTTAGAGCGTTTCTACTCATAAACACTTAATACACTCGTCTCTGTGTGTGTGTGTGTGTGTGTGTGTGTCCTGTGTCTTTCTTTCTCTCTCTATCTCTTCTCTCTCTACTCTCTCTCTCTGTGTGTGTGTGTCTCCTCTCTCTTCTCCTCTCTCTCTATCTCTCTCTCTCCTCTCTTCCTCTCTTCTTCTCTCTATCTCTCTATCTCTCTCTATCCTTCTACCCCTCTCTCTCTATGTGTGTTTTGGTCTTGTGTCTGTCTATATATCTCTACTCTTATCTCTATCTCTCTCTCTCTCTCTCGTTCGTGTTCCCCTGTGTGTGTTTCTCTCTATATCTCTCTCTCTCTCTCTCTCTCTCTTCTCTCTCTCTCTCTCTCTCTCTTCTCTCTCTCTCTCTCTTCTCTGTGTGGTGTGATGTGTGTGGCTCTCTCTCTCTCCTCTCTTCTCTCTCTTCCTCTCTCTCTTCTCTCTCTAATCTCTATACTCTCTCTCTCTCTCTCTCTCTCTCTCTCTGTGTGTGTGTGTGTATCAGGGCGGAGGCGTGTCACGGTTCCTGCGTTACGACTGTAAGGTCGAGTCTCCCAGGAAGGTGTGGTCGGTCATGCACCCGGGACGTCTCACACCACTATCACGAGGGGCTTCCCGTCACACGAGGAACACGTTACATCATGGTGTACGTTCGTTTTTGACCCTTGAAGCTCACGTGAAAGCTCTCTCTCTCTCCTCTCTCTCTCTCCTCTCTCTCTGTCTGTGGTTTGTGTTTGTTTCTCTGTAAATTAACAAACAAGATGTTCATATGAGGCCAGACATTCACTCCTTCAACACAAATCACCTTAAAGCTTGATGAGAAGAGTAATCTTTACTAGATTTTACTATAATAATGATCAACAGATGTTTTTTTAAAGAGCTTTAGTCCTCAGTTTAGCTTTTGTACTCAAGCTTGTTGTACAAATGCTTTAAATTATTTGGTGCCTTTTGAAAATAAACATTGGAAACAGAAGCTGGTGTCATTCACTCGTAAGACTTTAATTCTAAAAGTAGATTCTTTCCCAGAATCATGTAACATTAAAGACACTAACTTGAAGCGAAGTAACATGATCATATGATAGCGATTGAATGACAATCACATTAATATGATGTGCATGATCTGTAAAGTTTTAAATGGTCACTGCACGAAAGAAAGAAACCATAGTAAAACAATGCTGAATCAAAACTTAAAACATATTTCCTCTTGTCATAAAATATTAATGAGTTTTAGTGACTTTTCCCTCCTTAGGTAAACAGTGCTGCTGTTGCAGGATAGGAAAACTCGTCAGATTTAATCAGGAATCCTTATGAAACTAATGATGAGTGTCAGCCATTTTCACCCTGAGATTTAGACCAGCCAAATTACAGAAAGGTAAAAATGGACTTCAGAAAGATGGCAGCAGCAGCTTTTATTTCACACAGAGATCAGTAGCTCAATTAGTAAAATTTGTGGACTTTGGCAATCTGTGTTGCATTAAATGTCAATGGTGACGTCCAAAAATGAGGGGAAAAAAGAGCACATTTGTGTGTGAATTATATCTGAATGTAAGGGATTATCAAAAATAAAATAAACGTAAGGCTGGACTTGGTTCTATTATATGATGCTGATTGGAAGTTGAGATGTAGGCGTGGCTCTTTAAAGTGGAGGTGAGTTTGGAGTAAGTAGCGGATTGTAAGTAATCAATACTGCATCAGCTCAGTAACGCATTCATCCACATCCTCTGAGTTCAAAAGCAAGGCAAGTTTATTTATATAAGCACATTTCATAAATATAATCACAACAATAAAATCAAGAATTTAAATCTTGATTGAGTGATTTATAAATGCAGGTAATACGCTTTAAAATTCAATCCTAAAATGTAACTGGAAGCCAGTATAAGGACCTGAGGAACTGAGTGTGATACGCTCAGATTTTCTGGTTCTTAGTCAGAATCCTCGGCAGGCAGGTGTCTGGATGAGGCTGCAGCTGTCTAATGGTCCTCTTGTGAAGGCCGGTGAGGAGATCATTACAGTAGTCCACCCTGCTGGTGATAAAGGCATGAACAAGTTTCTCCAAGTCTTGACTGGAAACAAAACGTCAAATTTTTGCAATGATTTTAGGTGATTTTCTCGGTGGATGTTAGTTACTGCTTTGACATGACTACTGAACACTAAGGTCTGTCTCCAGAATCACACCAAGATTCCTGACTTGATTTTTAGTTGTCTGTCCCCTAGAGCAGTGGTTCCCAAAGTGGGGGTCGCGACCCCCGGACCCCGGCGCAGGGGTCGCGAGATGATTTCTATAAAAAAAAGTGGAAAAAATATATAGGCCCTATATATTTTTGTTGCAATTATTTTAACCCTTTCGCACGTACGATCACACACGGGGTGATCAGTCTAGGCTGGTCCCTGGAGTGTACGATCACACCGGTCAGTGCATGCCGTGAAATTCAAATGTGCTCTCGCGCGTTGGCTGGCGCTGACCGCAGAGACAGGCGCGCTCAGAGCTGTCATCACAACTGTTTCAGGTGTTTTCAACCACATAATATTTATTTTAGGTTTCGACATATAAGTACCCGTAAAAAAAAAACAATACATTTAGAGTTTGTAAAGACAACACTGATGTCAAAGGACGAGGCAATAATAATCCTTGCATTTATAATTAGACACGTTTTATGCATATCAGATACACATTGTGTAAGTAACTTAAAGTTACTCTATTAGTTTTCTCCCAGTTCACCATCCACTTACTTTTATGTATTTCGGGAGGGGGGAAAAAAAAACAAAACAAGTGGATGAAAATTCAAGTGTTGCAAATCCAATAGATCCGATTCTCTGAACTGCGTCTGCAGCACAAACTAAGATAGCGGGCCCATCGCGCATACAGCTCAAACTAACGCGATATCGTCCCTATAAAGGCGTATTTAAAACAACAAAACACTTCCACTTGCATATCTTTGTGAAAAATCGGCATATCAGCTATTTCATGCCATAATCTAACAAATTTGTGAATATTTTGTTTGACAATAGGAAAAATGTAAGGAAGAAATGACCGCGGGGAACGGTCGCGGGCGAGCCAGATGACACCCGCACCTTTATCCATGGGGATGGTCGTAGAGGGCTTAAAACTTTTGGGAACCCTGCCCTAGAGTCAAGGTATGCATTCACCTTGCAAAACTTCAGAGCTTTGTTTCCAAATGCAATGACTCAGTTTTTTCCTTGTTTAACGAAGAAAGTTATGGCACATCAAACTGTTAATTTCATCAATGCATTGGCAGGGGGAATCAATGGAGCTGTAGTCATTTGGAGATAAGGCTAGGATAAATTCTGTTATATCATCAGCATAGCTGTGATAGGGCAATTGGGTGTTTTTTCCATATTTGACTTAGTGGGAGCATATACAGGCTAAACAAGAGCGGTGCAAGAAATTTTTGAGCCGTTGTAGGGACTCCGATTGGTCAGATTCGTTGTCTTCATTAGCGCCACACCAGACTGTCAGTCACTTGATCACATTTATGAGTAGTGATGAGTTTAATCAGAAGATTAATTATTGACGTGTGTGTGTGTGTCATTTTTATGTTCTCATCACAGACACACACACACACACTCCAGTGATGGCATTGGCGTTTCTCCGGTGGATCTTTAGGCTCCTGATGATCCTAATCGTTTCACAGTGTGTGTGTGCTATTTTATTACACACCTGTGTACACACTCATCAGGTGAGCGCTATGAACTCTTCAGCTTCTTCTCTGAACATCATATCAGACCTGAATTCATACAGGTGCTCTAGCAGAGGAACAACTTGAAAATGATCCACTATCCACAAACAATGTCATGCTTCTTGTACAGCACACCTATTGCATTTCTGAACACCACTTTAAATGTGTTCATCCTTTCTTACGGTCCATATGTGACTTCAGACAGTAATTTTGGAACGATGGACATCACATGCCTCTTGTTAGTGTTTTAATGAGTTTGATCTTGATTGCATTTCCAGGTCTCGATGTCATTCTGTAGGCAAATATAGATTTTTTTCCATTTAGTTTTTTGTTCCTGCAGTGATGCTTTGAGCTCATGGTCAAACATCAATAAAATATAGCTTTGTTTCAATTTTGGAAATGGATAGTTCAATAAAACAGTCTAAGGAACTTCCTTGCAAAAAAACCCACAGGCTTGAAACAGATGATTCATTAAGATTTACCTCAGAGGGATATTGTGATAACGAGGTGGTGTGTGTGAGATTTTGGCAAAGACTTACAATATAAGGACGCACCTACCCCTAATCCCTGTCCACTGCATATCAGTATGAGCGCCAAAAGTCACTTTCTGAGATCTATAAATCGTACGACAATAGAAACAGAAAATCGTGCCATTGAAACACACTTTATTTAGATTTAGGGTTAGATTCAGTCACGATTAACCAGCGCTCACTATGTGCGCTTTCCATGCAGTAAAAGGTGAAGACGGGTTGTCAAAGCTCCAGAAACTGTAAAGTTGCAAAGACTAAAGTCTCAAATCCAAAGAGATATTCTTTATAAAAGTTAAGACTCGTCCACGCCCCCCGAAACGTCTCATTCTAACACACCCCCACATCTCTACGTCAGTATGTGGGAAGATTTTGCATAACACCGCCACAGATGTTCATGCAAAAGAAAGAAGGCAGTACCATTTTATTCTCTTGTTCGGTAGGATTGTTGTCTGCCACTGCTGCAATGTCTGTATAGACGATGTGTCTGTTTCATTGTGAAAAGCAAATAACTTTGTTCGGCCTTCCAAAAGAGGACGATTACCGCTTCGTCATGCCTAGAGCCTGATCGTGCTGGTCGCTGAGGAAATGACATCAGCTTACTTTGCACTGTGGATCACCGGATCGGCTTTCACTGTGGACGAAGCGGAGTCCAGCCCGGGGTCGTCACATGTGGTTGCTGTAAGCCCAAGGTACGCTCCTTCGTAGAATCCGCCTGCCGCGCCGTTCTCAAGCCGCCCGGCTCTGCTCACTCAAGACCGCGGTGTGTGATGCTGTTTCACTGAGAAAAGTAAAGCACGGATGTTTAGAAAAGCGCTGAAATGTTTAATCTAGTGGAAAACCAAATCAAAGGCGGGGGGCTTTTTTTTTTTCCCAATTTAATTTGTAAAGCCGCTTTTTTTACAATAGGTTTTTCTTATAAATCATGTCTATGTTTAGTTTATAGAGGCCTAGTCCTATGTACAATATGTAGTCTGATTGATGACGATTGAAAAAACATACTTGCTAGAAATGGGAACCATGTATGCATGATACTCCAGGGATACGTAAGTAACATTATATATTAACACATTTCTTGAGGCAGTTCGGTAGTGTCATCGCTCGGGTTGGGGGACAGAATATGCGCAGACATTTATGTAAATATCAGTGCCAAAGTCATCTTTATTCTGATCATTTAATTTGACCCCACTCTTAACTATGCTGCACCTTGTCTATTTTAATTCTAATCTTGATAGGTTTGGGGTTAGGGTTAGGGTTAGGGTTAGGGTCTTGCCCTCTATTCATTTTACTAACTTTCTTATTGAGAAGTCTAACAACTAGCTTCTCTATCTTTTGTATTCTGTCTATGTGCTTTTAGTTCTTGATTTATGATACTATGAACAAAAAAGCAAAAAAAGGTATCAAAAAACTAGCTTTGCTCTTATTCTTTTTCTATTCTGTCTGTAAATATATACTATATATATAACTTGCTACTGTGTAGTGCGTTAAAGCTAACTGAGTATATCATTGATCTGTGTTCTTTTTGATTGCTTCATTGTCCTCATTTGTAAGTTCGTACGTGGAAAAAAAAACTAAAGTGTCTGATTTGTTCATGAAATCATCGCATTCAAGCTGCAAAACTGCATTACAAACCCTGGTAAATGTGATTATTTTTTTCATGCTTTGGCGATGGAGAAGAATCGGCAGCATAACTGCCGACATTAAAAGCGCGACCAGCCAGCAACTATAAGTTTAAAAAACCGCGCTAAAATAATAATTTACATAAATGAAAATAACATGTTTAATTAGTATTTTTCTTAGATTAATGAGCGGAATCAGAGGAAAAACACAAAACTATTGTTTGTAAAACATTCCGCTTTCCATGGCAACTTTGGAACGACACGTCACACGCGCTGCTTCACTGACGTTAATAGACTTCATTGTAATGCAGAATGTCTCTGTAGTTGAGTGTATATTCGGAAGCAGAGACTCGCGTCTGAGTGGAAAAGTTTGATTATCCGTCTGGTATAGATCAAGAGATGTATTGAATTTGTACATGAGTGTATCTGATACAGTTTAAACTGAGATTATGGATCTGGACAGTATGATAACACCAGACACATAGGCTACAGAGGCGGAAGAGATTTGGTGCGTCCTGTGAGGTTTACCTAAACGGCGACTTCGTACTAACGAAAGACCATTTTTAATTTGCATAGATGATAAAGATGTGCAGCATGGAGTTGGGAGATCAGCGATGCCGTCTACGACCTTCTCGGCTGTGCAGGCGGGACATCAAGAAGTAGATGGGAAGCTTGAGGTCATAACGGACTATGACACATCCTCCGTCCAGGTCCTGCAGTCCAGGAGAGATGCACGTGCAGCTGGAGACTGACGAGGACGGACCACATCCTCAGTCCGTGAAAGATCAAAGATCTGCAGCTGAAGATGAACGGGGAACAGCATCTCAGAGCTGGGGTGTTTAAGTCTGAGCGACGCAGTCCCAGAGGGTCATAG
>NC_056619.1:26843038-26865823 GCF_018340385.1 Cyprinus carpio
GATTTTTAGTGCATAAAAAAAATAGTTGTTCAGTCTGATTAAAGTGACAAAGGTCTCAAGAGCAGTTATTTTATTTCAACTGACTGATGAGAGGTAGAATGACAATCCAGTTCCATGGTGAGATGAGGTAGTGACAGACCAATGCTGCACAAGTGACTGGTGCATGACATGAATGTTAGTGGAAGGACCTGGGGATATGCTGGAACCTGGGGGGGGGGTGTTCATAGTTCAGTGGTGCCTGGGCAGAAGAGGGATGGGGGGGCAAGTTAGGAATGAGGTTCAGCTTCCTGACCAGCCTGATGGATGGAAGCTGTCCTTCCAGTCTGCTGGTCCCTGGCCTGGAGACTCCGCAGTCTCCTTCCTGATGGCAGCAGACTGAAGAAGCTGTGTGATGGGTGAGTGGGATCACCTGCAATGCAGAGGGGGCTTTCTGCAGTGGGAGCCGGTTCCATAAATGTCCTGGAGGGGAGGGGAGAGGAAGACACCAATGAATCTTCTCCAGCTGCTCTCACTATACGTTTGCAGGAGTCTTCCGGCAGGGAGCGCGTTGCAAGAGCACATACCACACAGTGATGCAGCTAGTTAGAATGCTCTTGATGGTGCCTCTGTAGAAGGTGTACATGATGGGGGGGGGTGGGGCTCTGGCTCTTCTCGGTTTTGCAGGAGGGAAGTAGAGAGCGGCTGCTGTGATTTCTTACAGCCAGTGCTGCGGTGTTGTCGGTCCAGAGGTCCTCTGTGATGTGTGCACACCCAGGAACTTGGGTGCTGCTCACTCTCTCCACAGTCGCACCGTTGATGGTCAGAGGGAACATGCTGAGTGTGCGCTCTCCTGAAGTCAACAACAATCTCAGCCGTCTTCTCCACGTTCAGAGAGAGATTGTTGTCACTGCCTCACCCGGCCAGGCTGGCTCACCTGCAGCTCCTGTAGTTTGTCTCATCTCTGTTGCTAATGAGACCCACCACAGTCGTGTCATCCATGAAGATAAACTTAATGAAGAGGTTGGGTTGTGTGGCCGGTGTGCAGTCGTGGGTCAGCAGAGTGAAGAGGAGGGGCTCAGCACACATCCTTGGGGGGCCCCAGTGTTCAGTGTGATGGTGCTGGATGTGTTGCTGCCGACCGCATTACTGCCTGAGGTCTTCCAGTAAGAAAGTCCAACAGCCAGTTGCACAGGCGAAATGTTGAGCTAGCTTCGACCAGTTTGTGAATGAGCTGTTGAGGGATGATTGTGTTGAATGCTGAACTGGAAGTCTATGAACAGCATTCTGACGTATGAGTCTTTTTTTCTAGATGTGTGAGTGCTGAGTGGAGGTAGTTGAGATGGCATCACATCTTAAAATCTTTATTTGAATGTGACAGTGCTTTTACTTGAATATGGCAACTCAATATTGTGCTTTACAATGGCTTCTATTAATAAATCTGACCCAGTCCCCTATCAGCCTTATATTTTCAACTGGGTAGCACCTAGCTTATGTATGCTGACATAACTGGCCAATAGCAAAATAGGTAATGACCATATGACATGTAGAAACAATAAACATTGACCTAGTATACGTCGGCGTGACGACGTCACTCATAGGTATTGTCCGACTAGGGATAGTGTATGAAGGCAAAATAGGCGAGAGGCTAGCTAGTACGCACATCTAGCGACAGGAGCAGAGTGTCACTTGTCGAAGTCACTCCGGGATGAGTGCATAAAGGCAAAGAATGTGGGCGGCTGCCTTTGCTGCGTGGCCCTGCCCACCCCTATGCTAAAACCGTATGTTGACATGCTAGCTGACGATCCAGACCGTCACCCAAGTGGAGTACAGCCACTTAGTTAATGTCGTGAAACGATTCACAATTGTCATGAATGGCCAAATTAGCTATATAGACCAAAATCTTTTTTGGACCAGGCTGTAATCACATGTTTTTTTTTTTTTTTTTTGCTGTAAAAGTTGGGCATTTTAACATGAGGAGTCTATGGGATATTGACTCCCTTTTGCAGCCATACCTCTAGCAGCCAGTTGGCGAATTACAGTTTAAGTCCCTTCCGTGTGGGCTTCACAAGAGAGAAGCGGGAGGTGGATCGCTGGCAGGTCAACCCCACCCTTGCTCTTGCTTAAGACTTCTCTCTACTCCTTAGTATAAGTTTGTCTCCAGCAGGTTTATGTGAATGGTTTTAAGAGAAAACTCTTAGCTAAAAAACTTTTGCTGCTATTTAGGAGAACTCTTAGTGGTGTAAGTAGGGATAAAATGTTATGTGAGTCTGGGACCCTGATCTCTCTGTGTGGAGGCGCTGGCTGTTTTCAGACAAAAATCTTACTGGATTACTACAATTAATGGCAAAATGAATGTTTGGAAATGTAAACTGATATTTACCTACTGACACACTACAAGCAAAAGATAGAAATAACTGACTTAAAACCATATTTTAGCTGATGGAAGATTACTAGTGTTCTAATAATTTTGGCCACCACTGTATGTCCTTTTTCAACTCATCCCTGTCAACATACTGTACACATGCAGGTGGGTTTGATTAGCTCCACTCCAATTATGTGGCTTTTTTGCCTTGGCAATCAACAGCGGACACTCAAAGGAAACAGTCTTTTGAAGGCTGTGATTGGTTGGTTGTCCAAGAAGGAAATAAAAAAAGTGCTTTTAAGTGTAGGGTCTATTTTAAGTCTTCACTTTGAAATTACAGGTGTAATTTTTCCTGTTTCACCGTGCTCTCTCTCTCTCTCTCTCTCTCTCTCTCTCTCTCTTTTTCTGTCACACACACACACACACACACACACACACACACACACACACACACATACACATAATATGTATATATATATTCTTTATTTTTTATTTACCCATTCTGGCGCTTTGGCATTTCTGGCGGTGTCTGATATGTTAGTGTGTCTCTAATAAGATCGGTCACAAACATGATCCCTGCACAATCTAATGTGTAGTGTCTTTTAGCGTGTCTCTAATAGATTGTGTGCAACACATTTCTTCTCCCTCTTCATGTTTCGTCAAATTTCTCCTCTGCTAAAGGAAACTCTTAAGCCTCTTAAGTCCTTGTTCATACTCCTAACCATTTTGGACCTTAAGACCTATTTTAAGTGTTAAGATGCTTTCTGAATTATGTTTTTCTTTCATTTTAAGAGGACACACCTACATTTCTAAGTGTTTTCTTAGAATTGTGTTACTAGGAGCAGCTCTTAGCACTAAGATTTTTCATGAATACAGGCCCTGATCTTTACAGACTGTCTCTGGATGCTTCATTTCCTGTTGTCTTTTCATTGTGTTTGGTGTCATGCTGTCACTTGACAGTTTTTCACCACAAAACACACATTCTGGCCTTCTCTTGATTTATTTTAAAGAAATACAGCAGAAATATTCCAAACATAAAGTTTGTTTGTAACTGAAATATTTCTGCTACAATATACAAAATACATACTATACATATAGTTTTTAGTCATTTATTACAAGAAGTTAAATTAAACAGAGATGAGAAATGTTGCCTTTGCAACTAGCTAGAATATTATGTTTAAATTTATTTCAGGTAGCATATTTTGATGGTTTTGCATATTTTACCTGAAAAGCGGCTCCTGGTTTCCTGGTTCGGCCCTTTGTTGTTTTTACCGTCATCATAATCTTGAGGAAGAACGGCACATATTCAAATTCTGTCCTGATGATTCAGTCTGTAAGAACAATATGTAAATTAATAGGGAAATCATTTAAATGTCACACCGACACATGAGACACTGGAGATAGAGACAAGGGAGGAGACAGTGACAGTGACGGCCACACTTACACATAACAGTGCAGTAAAATGAACCCAACCCACGTGAACCAACTTGAACATAAACACACATAACAATGCTAACAGAACAACCCCACCATATTGCTTAAACAATACATAAATCAATTATAAACAACACTCCGACAATGCACCTGGCTACTCACATGATGCATGCCGGGGATATTACAATATAATTCATTAAATAATGCACTTGTGCTCTTTTCAGACTTCAGCGGATTCTCCTTCACGTCTCATTAAAGTTTCCCTGCAGAAATAAAAATGGACATTACATGGACATATATTGTTTTTATATAGAGCTAGTTATGCATACTATAACCTGAACCTAACCTACACACTAACCCTAACAGACAACTTTCTGCATTTTTACAAATATTATAATTTTATATATTCTATACTGTTTTTAAACCATTTAATTGTTTGATTTTGTTGTCATATTAGAGTTAAAGATTTACTGTATGTAAGTAATGCTGAACTGGAGAAGAAAATGTTTAAATACATTACACAATTACACAATTAAAATTTACAGATACAAATAGATAAAGTGCAATAAAACAAGCTCAGTGTGTACTTTGGATTTTCTGCTAATATAAACACACACACACACACACACACACACACACACACACACACACACTTGCCATACACACTATAGACTTCTATTGTTTATATATAGAGCTAATTATAAATATTATAACCCAGTCCTAACCTACACTGTAACCCTAAGACACAACCCTGCATTTTAATAAATAAATAAAGTGCTGTAATTGCTGCTGAAGTGGAGGAAAGAACTTTTGAAGATACGTATTGGAATTGAAATCTAAAGACACAAATAATAAGTGTAACAGAATAATCAAAGTGTGTATTTAGTTTTCTTTCCACCTGTATAAACACACACAACAGTGAACAGATGAACACACTCTCTCTTGTTCAGTGCGCTTGTCTTTGGGCAAGAAAGAAGGAAACAAACCTGAAAAAGAAACAAACCACAGAAGGGAGTTTTTCTTTCCAGGGAAAGCAAAGATGGGAGGAGCAGAAAGAGAGAGGATCCAGTGATATCAGTCTGTCCTGATAAAAGGAAGAAACACAAACACACCTGAATCACAACATCTACAGGTAAGAAACTCTGAGTCTTAACTTTACACTGATTATAATATGATTGATTTAGCAGTGTTTATATCACATTATATTAAGCTGATCACTGTTTAACTAGTGAATGTGTGGATTTAGCACATTTTTTTGTTGATATCTTTGTTTATATAGAGAAAAATTACAGAGAAAATAAACAAAAATAAATAAACTTAAAAAATGACCTTAATATCCAGAGATTGATCCAAAGGTGATGGTGATAATAACTTCATAAATGTATCCTTATACTTAATTTCTCAAGTGTGTCCTAAATGTATTTATTTATTAAATAAATGATATGCTATTACATGATCAAAACCTACTTACAACAGCAATGCAATACCAGATCATAATGTGTGTGTGAATTTAACTCTGGAGATTTTAACAGCAGAAACGTGCAGCATAAAACAATTCACAAATTATCATATTTCTTAACTGTAAAACACTAAATATCATACAGTAAAAGTCTGATAACTATATAAACTGTTAGAAATGTAATTTTATAGCACTTGTTTCATTGTTTCATTCATATAGTAGATTTATTATGTGGGTTTCTCTTTTTAACACAATTATCACAATCTGTGTTTTTAAGGTGGTCGTCAGTGTTTTAAAGATTTTATTATTTCAGTAGATTGGTATATTAGCAATATATCAGTTAATGAAATATGTTTACAAATAATTTACAGTAAAACATTTTACTGCAAATGCAACTTAAATCCATAAAACATAAAACATTGCTTCTGTTGTTAATTTAACATTATATCAGTTAATGAATTGCTACTGTATTTTATTATGGTAAAATTTTGGTAATTTTTTTACAGTGAAGTCTACAATGTTGTCAGCTTCAGGAGCTTCATGTGTGTATTTATAACTGATGTAGAATCTAAAAAGCAATGATAAAGCAGAAATGACATGATCTGATGTTCTGGATCTGGTCAGATGTTCAGCGTCTGCATCATTTATTGAGACTGATTTCTGTTTTTCCCTCAGAAATGGAGAGAATCACATTGATGTCTGTTCTGCTCACAGGTGAGTGAGTGTTTAAATGAGTGCTTGACTAGTACTAGTGCTGATAGTTAGTGTTAGTGCTGTCACAACTAAAAAGAGGTTTCAGTCAACTTTCTAGTTCAAGCCGATGCAGAGAATTCAGTTTGTTCACTGAAAATCAAAACACTGGAAATGCACCACATTCATGCGTTTAACTTTAAAATGCACTCAGTGTTCTTCCACTAGAGCTCCACAGTGTCACCAAATCCTGTGGAAACACTGAACGTACAAAAGCACCATTCAGAGCACTTTATCAAACACATACTGAAACTCTGAGCTCTTGAAATACAGTGTGGATATAATGAGTGAGATCTGTGTGAATGTGTCTCTCCTCAGTGGGTGCTCAGTTCGTCTCCGCGTCAGTATCACTTTGTGAATCAGAAGAAGATCTGGACTGAAGCTCAGAGATACTGCAGACAGAAATACACAGATCTGGTCACTATCAATGACATGAATGAACAGAATGACATAAATCAGCTCCTACAGAGAGAGATGATCAGTGCTGGCCGTGTCTGGATTGGGCTGCAGGACACATGGATTTGGTCTCTGAATAACTCTGACTTCTACAGAGGAAATGAGTCTCAGTTTAGGAAGTGGGAACCAACACAACCAAATGGAGATGGAGACTGTATTTATATGAACAATGATGGACAATGGCATGATATAAACTGTAATACAGTAATGCAATTCATCTGCTATAATGGTGAGTTCAGCTGTATGTTTCATATCTGATGAACTTTGCACTATTAATTAACCAAATTGACACTATTATTAAAGCTGCTTGTAGCTGAATTGAATACGTTTCTGAATTGATGAACTTTTGATGCAACACTGACACTTATTTTATTTTAGAGGCTACAGAAATAAATGTGACTTGATTGTGTGATTAAAACACAGAAATGTTCTAAAAGACTTGATTATTTTCATCATTAAAAGCTTTCAGTTTTGAATAATGAACCACAATTGGATTTGTCTTTTTGTTCTTGGTAAATGAGAGGAGAAAGAACATGTATTTCATTCTCTAAATCAATATCAGACAAATGTCTTTCTCTTTTAAAGGCAGCAGTAAAGGATTCGTCCCTGTACAGGAGCAAAAGAGCGGGACTGGAGCTCAGAATTAGTTATGGGATGATGATAAGGATCTGGCCAGTGTGAGGAATGAGAGTGAGAATAATCAGATCCAGAGCCTAACTTCACCTAATCAAGCCTGGATCGGTCTGTACAGATTCTGGGTTTGGTCAGATAACAGCAAATGCATATTCACACACTGGAAAACTAATGAACCCAATACGAGAGATGGCAATAAAAGCATCTGTGTATCAACTGGTATCAGTGATGGAGGAGGATGGACAGACGAGCGCTGTTCAGATCAGCATCTCTTTGTGTGTTATGATGGTGAGTAGATCAATCATCTGAGCTGCTGTACATCTACATGCCAAACTACAGAAACTCTCTCATCATTACAGTATGACTGCACTATTCCTTTAACCAGCAATTCCCAAACTTTCTGTCAGTGAAAGTTTCAATAATTTGACAAAATATTCACACATTTATGGTTCTCTGATGTCAGTTAATGATCACAAGACATGCAGCTAAACAAATAAAATATAAAAAATTAAATACTGTAAACTTCTGTCCACAAAAAAATGGAAATTATGCAAATTGTTAAATAAAGTAAACTGGGTTTACACACATTGGGTTCTCAAATGCACATTAAACTCAGTGTTAATGTGAAGCAGCATTTACTGTGAATTGAGACGCTTGAAAGCACTGTTTTAGATAATTGAATAAATCTATGTGCTGTGGGTTTTGTTTGTTTGTAAAAAGTTTCAAATGAATTTGATTTGGTTTTTTAATTACTGTATAGTTATTTGAATATTTCAGATTCATTTGGATTAATTGTGCAGCCTCATTTTAATATATATATATTCTCATTTGGTTTTTATTAATTGTCAGCTTTCATAAACTCAGGAAGCCTGTTTGGGAAACCCTGCTGCTTTAACTCAACACTCTTCATATGAGTTCCTGTGTTTAAATGCTTCACTTTCTGTTTGTTTCCAGATAAACTGGTTCTGATCCGAGAGAATAAGACGTGGACTGAAGCTCTGAGATACTGCAGAGATAGGGACATGGACCTGGTGTCGGTGGATTCGGAGCAGACACAGCAGCGGGTGATGAATGTGGCCTCGAGCGCTCTCTCCGATCACGTGTGGCTGGGTCTGCGTCAGTCCCGCATACTGGGAGTCTGGTTCTGGGTCAACGGTCAGACCGTGTGCTACAATCAGTGGGCTTCTGATTACAACACTGGACTGGACAACTGCAATACGACGGTCAGATCTGGAGTCATTAGGACCAACGATAATCACTGGATCAGCTGCCCTGAAACTGATAGAAACAACTTCATCTGCATCAAGTGAGTGCTGGAGAGTCACTGATTACATGTGATCCAGATTACAAATATTCAGTACTTGTAATTAATTACACTACATTTTAAAGGGGTCATGACATGTTTTTTATTATTATTTTAACATGCTCTTTGAGGTTTACTTATAATGTTAATAAAGTTTTTTGCAAAAAAAAAATGAATGAATAAAATAACTAAATATGTAGAAAAATGATTATTTTCAACCCTCTTTCTGAACTTCTCATAAACAGGCTGTTTTTTAGAGCCGGGTCCTTTAAGGTTTCTTAGTAATCAGCGACTGATATGATTGGCTAACATCACTGCTTAGGAAACAGTATCAACTCCCCCTTGCTATTGCATGTTTAGAGTGTTTTGACAACATAATCCCAGCTGGTAATTTCAGACAAAGCATTATGATAATTTTGACCCATTACAATGAATTGTTGTCTATTGCTACAAATATACCTGTGCTACTTATGACTGCTTTTATCAGGGTCACATAATTTGAGCTATACTTATGCTCCTCCGTGGTTTTCATTGTTATCTGTTAGTTCTAGTACACATCTTTTTGAATTTCGAAAAACACAAGTGATACTAACACATGTATTCTAACACGATCATCCAACCGATGAAGAGGTAATAATTACAGTCAATCTTTGGGGTGTTGTCCATTATGATTCTGAACAATTTACCCACATTTTAATGAAACTTACCCACATTAAAGTGTTTAAAAAAAGAATGCATGAAGCTAGAATAAAATGTTTTTGTTTACAAGCAGATACCTTGTTCTTTCTTTGGATGTTTTGTATGTGCAGATATTCATACAACTAAATATATACAAATTAAAACCTAAATAGGGAACTAGTAGTATACTTAAAGTATGATGTAAAGTTCACTTAAAGAAAAGTTATGAGTATACTTGCAGTATAAAACTACTAAACTAGTAGTTTACTGAGACTATACTTCAAAGTGTACAAAGTATTTAATTAGTAAACTGTCAGTATACCTATAAGTTCACTTTTAGTATAATGGCAGTACAAACTACAAACATCGAGGTAAATAGTGTGTACTCAACGTTTGCTACTGTATATTAAAAAGTATACTTGAAAAAGTTCCTTGTATATAATAAAAGTTAGCAATTTAGCCCCAATGAGTATTGAAAACAGCTGCACTTACAGTTTTACTACTAGAACACTGATATTTGTATAATTGCTAACATACAAGTCTACTTAAAAATATGACTTGAACTTTACTTAAGCATACTTCATAAAATTAAACTTGAAAAACTATACGACTTTTTTGTAAGGGTAGTTACTGATTATGTTGTTGACCTGTGTCTCATTAATTTCCTTCATTAATGTGTTATTGTTTAGTTCCGCTCACTTGAAACTGAAGACTATGAATATTTTTGGCTTGATGACAACGTGGGTGTGAGGTTTCCTGTGTATAAAATCCACTAAAATGAAGACATGTAAATGTTACAATGGATAATGTTTTGATATAATGACAATATAAATTTCATTGAGTTGAATTCGATGGTATAGATTGCACTATTTTTTGAACATCAGAAGAGAAGCATTTAAAATGAAAGGGTTTGAAAGGTTAAACTGTGATGAAATAGAGTTTTATGATTTACTTCAATATTGCAGAAAAAATACAGGATCTTACAAATCCATACCGTGAGCAAAAAAAAACAACAATATAATAATACTAATTAGAAACACAAATAATGTCTTTGATATTAGATATAAAAAAATATCCAAACAAGTAGCATTTATTCAAAGAATACAAACAGGAAAAACAGTTTTTTTGAGGTTTGTTTGGAACTGAAAATATTTCTTCTATAAAATTTTATTATTATTGTTTTAATATAATATTATTCATGATGTTTTATTTATTAGTTATTTTAGTACAAGCCAGTAAATGAAACAGGAAAATGAGAAATGTTCCCTTGGGCACACTAGGTCTAAAATAATAATTAGTTTTAAAAAACACTGTTAGTAGACAAAACACTCAGATTCTGAGATTTTGCCTATTTTACCTGAAAGCGGCTCCTGGTTTCCTGGTTCAATTGTGGGGGTTTGTTTTTTGCCATAATCTTCATCTTGATGAAAAACAGAACACATCCAATTCTGTCCTGAAGATTCAATCTGTCCAGTTCTGCATTATCTTCCGAAACGGACACTGAGACATTCAAAAAAAAAAGCTCTGCAAAAAAAAAAAAAAAAATAAAAAAAAAAAAAAAAGAAAAAAAAAAATAAAAAACAAAAAAATTTGATAACAAAAAAGAGAGAGGAAGGAAAGGGAAAAGGCAAGGCCATAGCGCATTCATCCACAATGGTAATTGCATTCATTTGATTTACATAAAAGAAATTGAAATAATGATAAAAAATAATTCACCAACAATAAAAACAAGGAGTTTTAAAAAACTTTTAAAATTATTTAAAAAAAGATTTTGAGTCTGGATTTAAATGTGGCGAATGTTTTAGCAGAATCTGTGTCTCTTTGGAAGCTGATTCAACGTGGGGGGCATAATAACGAAAAGCCAGACTCCCCTGTTTGTGTTTGAACCCTGGGTATTTCTAAATTGACTCGATCTAATGATGTCTGAGTGCTCTGGTAGGTTATATTCAGTGAACATATCTGCTAGTATTAGCTCCTATGCATTGAGTGATTTATAAACGAGTAAAAAGTACTTTTTAAACTCAATCCTAAAATGTAAATGGAAGCCAGTGTAAGGACTGAGGACTGGGTGTGATATGCTCAGATCCTTATCGGTTCTAGTCAGAATACTGGCAGCAGAGTTCTGGATGAGCTTTTTTGCTTGCTGGGTCTAATGGTCTTCTTGTGAAGGCCGGTGAGGAGACCATTACAATAGTGCACCCTGCTGGTGATAAAGGCATGGAACAAGTTCTCCAAGTCGTGACTGGAAACAAAAACATCTAATTCTTGGAATGGTTTTTAGATGATAGTATGCTGATTTAGTTACTGCTTGGACATGACTACTGAAAAAAAAAAATAAGGTCTGTCTCCAGAATCACACCAAGATTCCTGACTTGATTTTTAGTTGTTTGACCCTCATCGGACCACACCTCACTTTCCAGAATGTATTGTGTTTCAGAAAGGCGGGGAATAGAGGAGCAACAATAATGTACAGTATGTGGATTAGTTTATTTTATTTTTTTTTACTTTAAAACCGAAATCAGTAAACAGATGCATTACACCAAAATACATACAATAAAATATTTAGCAATGTCATATGACCCAATTTACCTATATAGACTTAGGTTAATTTATTCTAATACTATAACTTAAACAAAAATGAAGGAATTTGCCTTGGCTAGTTTCAGTGTGTCTCACCTGCGGTTCTGCGAGATGTTTCACAGAAGCGTGTCTGGTTGTTGTGAATGATGGTGTGTCTGAACAGCTCCTCGATTTGACTTCTGGTTTCGATGTGGGAAGGGATCTCTGCTGCTCCACAGGCGTCGGCCCATTCTGCTGCTTGACGCGATCTTTTAGGGAATCAGTTTCGGGTAGAAGCTCCTCACCCTCCTATCCTCTCTGCAGGGTTTCTCACAGGAAGGGGTGGGTGAATTGGGGAGGAGCCAGAGATGGGATGCTTTGTGGGGCCCATTGGGTCATATAATGATGGAGGAGAGACGCAACAACCCCGCTCTCTTTCTTCTCAAAAACTGCTGTCATAGTAGAAGACAAGTCAAGTCACCTTTATTGATACAGTGCTTTTTACAATACAGATGATGTCAAAGCAAACTTTACAGTATTAAATAGGGAAACATGGGTTGGAGGTCAATATATGCAAACAAATGACCAATAGTAAACACTTTTCAAGTTAAAGGCAGTTCATCATAGAATTCAGTGACGTCCACGCATCCAGCTCAGTTCAGTTAATATGATATCTGTGTCAATCAGGTCACTGATAATCGCTGGATATTAAGTGTCACCCAACCCTACGCAAGCCAGAGGCGCAGCTTTTTTTTTTTCCATGGGCAACGGAAACAAAACTCCATCAGTGACAGACTGGAGAAGAAAAAAACTTGGGAGAGGAAACCAGGCTCAAGTCGGGGGGTCAGTTCTACTCTGACCAGACGAAACCAGCCAGTTCCAATCCAGGGGCTGCCAGCAAGTTCCGATTGCTGCAGAAGGAAAATCTGTTGTCCTGTGTGGTCTGTTCCCGGGTGGGCGGTCTGAGAACAAGGTATTTACAGGGGGATCTGTCTCTGGCGGCTCATCTAGTTGTCTGGGCCCGTATTCATTCAGGAAACATTTTATCTTACCACTAAGAGTTTTTCTTAAAACTTATTCACCAAGCTGCTGAGAACAAATATTACATAGGAATAGACAGAAGTCTTAAGCTTTAGAGCAAAGGGGCGGGGTTCTGACATCGTTGCTTATGGATCATTGTCAAGCATACTTACTAAAAACAGACCACAGTGATGGGTGTATAGTCTCCTGTCACTAGAAATTTTATTCAGAGGAAATATTGTAGAGCGCAAGAATTATGGGGCCATATTAAAATAAAAGTTTTAAAAATAATAATTTCTGGATCACACTAGTTGTTTTCTGCTTTTGGGGTTAAGAGATTGAATGTCTGCGACAGTGGACTCATCTCCGCAGCCACCTGCACTGTTTCAAACGGATGACAAATGTGGAGATATTTTTTTCTGTTTGACTTGGGGTGATTTTAAAGTTTTTACTCTCTCTAGATATATTTTTGTCAGTACTGTAATAATGGCAAGCATCCGGAAGGTTTTTTTTATCGAAGGTGAGTCGCGATCAAGGTGTCACAGAGTACAAGACGGCAGGAAGAAAGCGAATCCTTTTTGCTTTAAAACTATTTGACAAAAAGTGGCAACATTTCGTCGCTATTATGAGTGCACATGGAAAATAAACGTTAGAGTCTTGTACAGCTTACAAAAGATCATAACTTAGATCTGTACGACCAAAAATTATTGTATTTTAAGAGCAAAATGATCACAATCGGGCACCTCCATCTGTCATGCAGTATAGCCCAAGTGATGCTAGTGTTGCAGCATTCCACAGGAATCAACCTCTCTGCACAAACATGCCACACTTTTGTCTAGGCTATTAATAGATTAGCTGCAATGTAAAGTTGCTACTACCTAATTATTCTCAGATGGACAAAGCCATAGTTGAGTCAATGGACAGTTAGGTGAGCCTATGGATGTCCGGCCCAAATGTACTATAGTACCACTTTAGCACCAGCCGTTAACTTTAAGGTGGATTTTTCTTTTGCTGCGACCTAAGTGATCACATAAAATTTTTGGGAATTTATAACATAATTAAAACCGCCTTTTCCTTTAATAGCAGAATAACCATGGTTGATTACAGTTAAGAACATGCAAACTATTAAAAGAGAAAACCAAACGGGACGCAATAACAAGCTGATATATGAAGGATATAAGCAACACATTGGTGTCACACCACGGTCTTTGTTTTTTTTTGTTCCCGGCAGCCGGGAAACAGACAGAACAAGACATTCCACAACTTTCCTCCCTGATTTACTGTTCTCATTAGGCCAATGAGATCACTGGGGCCTGGGCTGTTAGTGACCTGTGTGGGCCTATATAAGAACTGCATTTATTGGTATCCTTGCTCAGTCTTGAAGTTCTTTTGTTTTCGACAGAACCTTTTGGCCATATGGTTGAGATTCCTTGAGAGACTTGTTACTCAGAAACGTATAACCGGTCTTATTTGGAAAGAGTTTTACTTGTTTTTTTGCGGACCTTTGCATCTTGTGGCTCTGGACCGTATCAGCCCTGATTCTGATGTTTAATTGTTTATGTGTATTCAAGAAGGCTTACTAAAAGAACGGACTGTTGTTTTTCTCCAATCCTGCCTTGTGTGGTTCTCTGCAAATTGGGTCTTACAATTGCTTCTGGGGGATTAGTGGCGTAGAAAAATTGGCTACCAGCCAACACCATTCTGAGTTCTAGCCACGGTCGTGACCACATTTGTAGAGTTGGGGATAAAATCCCACACAAAGAACAAAACTTTTGTTTAAAGGTCATTATCGTCAAATGTTTGTATTCAGAGGTATGATTGATGGGACAAACAGCCATTTTAAGATAGTTCAGATTTGGTTGTGTTGTCTTGAGTGATGTGTTTCGGGTTCTTAAGAGGTCCTCTTCACAACGTCCTAACATTTCACAGATTTAAGGACGTAGTTTTAAGCACTTAAAAGCTTTGTGAAATACTACTAGAGCAAAAAATTGAGGAGTACGTAATTGAGAACTGACAAGCCCACTATTTTAAAGATTATTCTCCTAAATCGGCAAGTTTGGAGCTATTTCTTAGCCTTAAGATGTTTTCTGTGGAATACGGACCTGGTTCCCGGCATTCAGGGCTGGCTTGTAGAGATTCCTTCGAGATGCTGATCACCATCTGAGCTGGAGTGGATAGTTACTGGATCTGGGTGACTGCCTCGTAGTGACAATTCTGATCTAGATACAGACCAGACAGGATCTGGTGGCTACAGTGACCTTGAAATAAGAAAGAAAAAGACTAATATTAGCGTAGATGCCATTCTTCTAACGATGCTAGCAATTACCTCGGGTGTGTCACAGGAAGTGTTTCCGGTTCTCGGTTTGACCCTAATTTACTGCATCTCTAAAAATCCTTGTAATCGGGTTGACATTTTCGAAAGTGTGTTAGTGTGTGGCTATGTGTGAGCAAGGTGTTAAAGAGCTGGCGTCTTAATCTAGATTTAACACTGACAGAGTGTGTGTCTGCCTCCCGAACAATGTTAGGTAGGGTAGTTTCCAGCGTTCTGGCGCTGAATAGGAAAAGGATCTGCCTCCCGCAGCTGATTTTGATCTTATAGGTATTATCAATTGCCAGAGTTTTGAGAATGCCCGCGGATGTGGGAGGACTATAATGCATAAGCGCTTGTTCAAATATCTGCGGTGGTAAACAACTCAGGGGCTTTGTAAGTTAATAAGCAAAGATTTTTTAAAATCTATACAATGTTCAATAGGGTAGCCCAGTGCCAGTGTTGGACCAGAAACGGGCGTTCATTAGGTTCATTCCTTCCTGGTTTCTAGTAAGAAACTCTAGCTGATGCATTTTGGAAGAGCTGGGAGTTTGTTCTATTGCGTTTACAGAACAAAAAACAAAAACCACAATTAAAGCATACACAACTAAATCAACCCTTGGAATAATGAAAACGCCATGATATGTAACGTTTCTGCACTTGACATTAAGAGCATAGGTGGTTATTTAGATATATTGTTGAGATTGAAACAATGCAGTTTTACAACTGCTAGGAAACGTGGCTTGCTAAAGGAAAGGGGGCTATCCAACTAGAACACCTAGGTTCCTACCTGATTGATTGACGAATTGACAGAGCAGCAATCACGTCTTATGACAGTGTTCTAGGTTAGTACATGCAGAGGTTGTTATTTCCCTATAATTTACACCTCTGTGTTTTCAGGAATTTTCGCAGTAGAGAAGTACTTGTCATTCACAGTTTTGTATAGCGACTATGCATCCCATTAGTTTTTCAAATTGGTTATGTTTCGGGTGCCCCGGGCCGACAAAGAATTAAAGCGATAGGAGTATCATCAGCATAAGTTAACATCGTGTTTCCTGGATGAGATTTCCCAAGGGTCACATGGTTAAAGCGTGGAAATGGCCCTAGTACTGAGCCCCTGAGTTCCTCCATACTGCACTTGGGAGGGATATGATACCTATTCATGCACTTGATCCGAATTGATGACGGTCAGATAAGTACGATTAAACCGTGGGCGTATTCATTCCCACTAATGGGCAACCAAAGTATTATAGTCTATGCAACAGAATGGTGGAGTCAACTCATTTCGAACATCAGCAATAAGATCCAATAGCTCTAATACAAGAGATACAACCCGATCAGATGATAAGAGCAGGCCTTCTGTAACTTTTTAAGGCGAGCAGTCCTCAGTACTTATGAGACGGGTCTAAATCCGGAATGGCAATCCTCACCGATACCCATTTTTCTCTAAGAAGGAAATATATTTGTGAGATATGACCTTTTCTAGTCTCTTGGACAGAAAAGGAAAGATTCGAGATTGGTCTGTAATTAAACCGATTCTTTGGGGTTTGGTAAATGTGTGTTGGTTGTTTTGTTTTTTTTACGAGAGGAGTTAATAATAACAGCCAGTTTTCTGAAGGTTTTGGGGGCTATATATATGCTAAAACTATCTCTATTCTAGTTGAGCATATCTAACACTTATAAACAAAATAATACATAAATTATATATATCTATAGATAGATTCTATAGCATATCTATATAATATATAGATCTATATATATATATAGGTTTAAATACGAACATTTAAACAACCATTTCAGAAATACAATAATCAAAAAAAATTGTATTGATGTGTATTGTGAGTAACCAGTTGGGGAGACAGCATGGTGAATTGTTAGTTGAAGTTTCCGTATCAATGTTCACCGGTTAGTGTTGTATGCCCTTAAAATGTGAGAAATCATATTATAGAGGTAATAGGCTACCAAACAACACAAACAAAAATAATCACATCAGCACAACTCTGAACAAGCCCAAGTGAAATGCAACAACTAACCAGGAAACCCGTAAAAGATAATGCACTTTCTGGCCTTTGTATTTTGCTGCTCTGTTACACACGAATATGTAATCTATTGAGTTCCTCATAAAAAAACGAATAATACATAACATAGTGGAATATATGAACCGGGATACTCCATCCCACAAAATGAAAAAGGTTGTCAATTAATCACTTACCCCCATGTCCGTTCCCAAACCTGTTAAAAGCTTTGCTCGTCTTTGGAGCACCAATTGACTTTTTTTTTTTTTTTTTTGATTGACCAATACGACAGAGTGAGCCCAACTGGAGCTACATGTCGCAAAAACTTAAACTACAGTCTGCATCTACCAACAGTCACCTGAATATCAAACAAGTTAATATCCCTGCAAAACGCATTCCAAGCAAATACAACTCTTAAACCCATGGCCTCAAAACAGGCTCAGTTGCAGCCAAAAACACTATGCACAAAAAACCTCTACTGAGATACACCACGGCCCATGTCACTTCAGGAACTCACCACTGAGAGGTAAAAACACTAGCATCAACGAACCATACAGAAAATTACACACTTTTCATCTTTACCGTCTTGAACAATTTCAGCGAGGAACTCCCGACAACTTAATATTTTCTGCACAGAAAAAGAGTGACATTCTTTCACATTATTTATTAAAATTGTTAGGGAAAAGAATTCTTAAGGTAAATGAAAAACATAGCAGTTATTGGCTTCCATAGTCTGTAGTAATTTACAGCAATTACAGGAATGAGGAAAAAAAGAGGTCAGAAACCGAAAGTCACATACTGTACATTCGAAAAAATAACTGAGTGGCTAATCCTGCCTCTCTCTCTAGCATCATGGCCACAGGTTTTCATCCACATCACCTCTAATGTTCTCTCTTGCCATTAGGCACAATGGGGAAGGACCCTTCTGGAGTGCCTTATCCATCCCATGGCGTCCTCTGGGACTCGGGTCCTCTACATCCGGCACGCATGGCTTCCAAAAAGAGGACATTTGCGTCATGTGGGTGGTGATCAAACCACTTTCCACCGTCCCGGCAGAGGGGAAAAACTCATCTTATTGGGATGAGGCAAGGGTGATCTGCAGGCAGGTACTAACCCATATATCTGCGCTGTGCTGCAAAACAATATGGACAGATGCAGACAGAGTGGTGGAAAAGCAACGTTTATCGCCAAACTATGACAAAAAACTTGGGGGTTTCTTACTGGCTTCCCCTGTTTCTAGGAAAAGATATAAGGCCTTTTCGTGTTGTATGAGCCAATGAGTGGTGGTGTTGAGGAAGCAAAACCATCATTGGCCATTACAGAACCACATGGTGATATTTCCCCCCTTTGGCCTGGAACATCAACAGTTGCCCTTTGGACTATAACATTCCTTCCGCTGCCCGCCGTATTTTGGTAAGGTTAAATCCAAACTCACCGTATATAATACAAGATGAATGTGGTTCTTGTTTCCAGTACTTCCACCTCCATTACTCTCGGTAAAAACGTAATAGTGCACAGTTTACTGTCGTAAAGGCTATGTGTTTTGATTTTTACTGTAAATATTTTTAGAGCTGTGTATGTTCAGCCGTTCTTACTGGTGGACATAGTGGTTATTCTTTGCTCTTGGACCGGTTTCTATCGAACGGTTACAGTGTATAACTGTTTCATTGTAACTTGGTGTTTCTGTAGGACGCTCGAGCAATAGTTGTTGTGCTGACAGAATTATAACATTTTCCAAATCTAGTCATTGTCAAGCCAGCATCTCTATCTTGAAATCTCCCGCAGTTTAATTGCATCTGTTGACCAACAACCATGTCAACAAAGAATTTTACTGCTTATCTGAAAATATTTTTTCTCTTCCTCCTGTTTGGTGGGCCGTCTTTGGTTTCTGTTGTTATACCATATATGTACAGTCAAACTTAACTGTAATATATAGCTGTGAAAGTCTATAATTGCAATACAACTATAAAATTCCTGTAATCTTGTCATTTACTGTAAGAGGTAAACTCTCTTCTGTTTGTATGATGGGGAAAATTTGCATATACAGCTGCCACTGGGGATCTTTGCAGATTGGGGTTGCCCCCGAACCCTGCCTCTCTAAATGAAGAAAACCATGGGTTATATAACATGGGTATCTATAAGTGTAGCTCTTATTTCATCTGAAATAAACAGCTCTTTTTCTTCTTTGTCTCTTCATCATGCATCCGCCCTCTCCCTGCCACCCTTCTCCCTCCACGAACCCGTCTCCTTGTTCCATTTCCACAAATAGTCTTATGAGCTCTACCTATATTAGATAATATATATATAGATATATATATATATAATGGGGTGGTATGTTTGTGTGTGTGTGTGTGTTCACTAACAAGTTTTTAAAAAGAAGACACTGAGTCGCCTTGCAGCTCGAAATTGCAAAATCAGCAGTGTTTGAATAGAGCACAAGGCTTGAAATCCAATCTGTTTTGAAGGTGTGGTTCACAGTTTTGACAGCAGTGTGTTAAAATTTGAACAAAGTGACCTGTACAGCATTGTAAATCCACAGTGTTTGGCCGGTTGTGGTTAAAAGTCATGGGGATAAGTGTGTATGAGTTTGAAAACTGTGTCTGAAGCTAAGAAAAATGAAATAGAGTTTGTTACCACATGAACTGCTGCTGTGCAGACTGTAGTTTTAGAGTTTTGCACATGTGGTGACTCCAGTTGTGCACAATGGTCATTTAGCAATCGAAAAAAAACTGTAAGATATTTTGGATGAAAAACAGGGCGGGCTTGACACTGTCCCATAGACTGCCAAATAAAATAGCAGTGTCAGGGTCCAGAGAAAAAGTATGAGCTGTATTGTCAGAATAGTCCATCTGTCATCAGTGATTCAAGGCTGATACAGAAGAGGGTAAGCCGCATGCGGTCTGCTCAGCAGGAAGTGCCACAAAAATGCGCTGACCACTGATTTGGAGAGACACAGAGGAGACGAATTGTTGGAATATAAAGTGTTATTTTTGTTTTTTCTCCATGTACAAAAAGGTATTCTTGTCGCTTCATAACACGTTACGGTTGAAATACTGATGGACAGATGGACTAGTCTGACGCCACAGCTTCGATACTTTCCTGAAACTTGACACGGCCATACGTCGTTACCTGCAGACTTTTTGGTTCAATCGGACTAAATTCATTACGATTCATGAATCTGATTGTAGTGTTTACAGGAACGATAAATAAAGTGATCGGAGTGATTGTGCAAGTTTATATGTCACAAGCTTCAAATCGGCATAGATTTTTTGACAGGCAAACACTGCTCAAATCGTTGAACAGTGAAAAGGGACATAGATAATATAGAGTTTTATCACTGATTGCACATAATAACCACTCGCTACACAGTTTCTTTATTTGTTTTTTAACCGCAGAATTAATATGTAACCGTTTATGGATAATTGGCTGATGTGCCGTGAGGCTCATATTTATCACGCAAAAAAAAAAAAGAAAAAAAAAAAGAAGCCACTCTAAGCGCCCCAAAACGGGGTTGGCCTGTGGATTGAGTATTAACACAAGTTGTTTCCTGCTCACTTCCCAGTTGACGGTTAAAGGAGAGAGTGAGTTTTTAAGACAGGACACACATTTATACAACACTTCGTTCCGTGCGTATAGTCATTTATGTTATTTCTACGCATTGCCAATGCGCAGTACTTGAGTTTAGGGTTCAATCGATGCGCGTGTTTACATGCACGCTCAATCGTATTAGAAGAGGAAATAAACATCCCTTCAATCTGATCGAAATTTCATTCGGATCGAGCTCAATGGGATCGATTAAGGTGTACTGATGTTTTTCAATACGATTGAGCCTTCAATCCGATTGCAAACAGATTATTTGGGTGTAAACGTAGCCCCTGTTAATTATTTGGCAGTCTATGGGACAGTCTCAAGTCTCCCTGTTTTCATCTAAAATATCTTAAATTGTGTTCCGAAGATGAATGAAGCTTTTACGGGTTTAAGTGATTAATGACAAAATTTTCATTTTGCGGTGGAGTAACCCTTTAACACACTGTTCAGTGAGGAAGAAAATAAGTTCACCTTTGTGTTAATGATGTTCTGAAGACTGCTTCAGTCACAACACGATCCAAACACTCCTGTCACAGAAATCATCTGAATTATGAAAGGATATAGTTTCATAACTATGGGATGAATGATATTACATTAAGCTACCTGTTTTCTATTCAAACAGAGGCGTGTGAAGGAATTCTGTGAATCTGACAGGAGCTCTTATATTTTATATTAATACAGAATTATCTACTGCAGAGATGTCGACATCCACAACAATCATTGCAGAAAAATGATGCAAACTTCAAATGTTGTATAATGTTAGAGCAGATGTGTAGACTTTCACTCAAGTGTGTGTGTGTGTGTGTGTGTGTGTGTGATAACACTTCCTCCAGTGAAAATTTTGAAAATATTGTATACTATGTTTTATCTGGAAGCAAGGGTTTGAAGTTAAAAACGTATTAATTCTGGATGTGTTTCATCTTTTGTCTTCTCCAGATGTTAACTGATGGACTGGAGTGCTGTGGATTACTTGTGGATTATTGTGGTGTTTTTATCAGCTGTTTGGACTCTCATTCTGACGGCACCCATTCACTGCAGAGCATCCATTGCTGAGACACTGATGCAGTGCTACATTTCTACAAACCTGATTAAGAAACAAACTCATCCTGATCTTGAGGGGTGAACTATTCCTTTGAGTTTATATTGAAAACAAGAAAATATGTTGTTTTTGTTGTTGTTTTAATCATAAACTCACTTCATTTTGATCAATTTTTTCAGAAAACAAGACTAATAAAATGACATAGTATCTTTTTGCATCATTTGCATCTCCAGTAAATATATCTTGATTTAAGAATGTTTTTACCGGAAAACAAAACAAAAATACAGCTGAAGAACAGCATGTTTGTGGTGTGACATCATCTTACTGATACTCTCCGACCATAAATGATGGCAATATAGTGTATTTGAATGTGACATGGTATGAATTGCTGTCTCATATTTGCATGTTTGACGCACTGTAACCGAATTTGAATCTGAATATTACCATGATAACATAGTAGCAAACAATGTGGCAACACAACAGATAATGTGTATCCTTTCAGCTCAAACTGTGCACCACAAACGTGTCTACAATATTACTCTTTGGTTGAAGTTTGATTATATACATACACACACAATCTATATATAGATTTGTATTTTAGTTCCAAATTTTACTTATTCAGTGCTTGCAAACGAAAAAAAGAAAAAAAAAAAAAAAAACTTCTACGTTTTTTCTGGTTTTGCTTCTACTGAAAAGTGCTCTGGTTTTCTGGTTAGATTGTTTGATTGTTACTTTTTTTCAGGATAACAACGGGCACAATTCAAGTTCTATCCATGGTATTGATTATTCATCCCTGAGGGACACTGGGGACAGTCATGACTATCAGCTGAACGTAAAAATATACCCTAACAATATGTAAATTAAAATGGAAAAAAAATTCAAATGAGATAAACAGAGGACATGAGTCAGGAAATTAATACCAGTGTATATTCATTTAAACAATTACTCAATAGTAATATCCTAGTATAAATAACTTGTGTTCTTTCAGACCTACAGCATTCTCATCAAAGTATATACTTTATCGCAGAGTTTCTCGGAGAAATTAAAAAAGGAATACCAAAACGAGTCAAAAATCAGTCCAGAGCTGAACAATGAATGTGGAGTGAAAAGTACAAACATCTAAAGCAGGAAAACTCAGTTAAAACTAGTTCATTTCTCACGCTTGCATTTCTCTATTAAAAAAAAAAGAAGGAAACAAACCT